>NC_069109.1:2860937-2885552 GCF_947172395.1 Bicyclus anynana
TGAACCGATTTGAAAAATTATTTCACTGTTAGGAAGCTACACTATCCCAGAGTGCTTTAAATTATCCGTGTTCCTACGGGAACGGGAACCACGCGGGTGAAAAACCGCGGTGTCTGCTATTATCATAAAACTGATCGACCGAGTTTTGGGGACAAGATATCTTATCTGTAGCTAGTCTAGCCGTCTATAAATAATTCGGTATCTGATTTTTTATTATGCAATATCATCGATCTCCTATTAAAAAGTGGATGCACAATCAGCGACCTAAAAACGTCCCCACTCAATGAGTTCCAAACACAACTTCTTGGCGCTCAATTCAAGGAGTCGCATTTGCAAATTTAACCTTAAACTCAATCCTTAAGGTTGAATTTGCTCTGAATTTGCTCTCGCGGGAACCGTTCCCGTTCCTGTAGGAATACGGAAATTAAGCCTATAGCCTATAGCCTTCCTCGATAAATGGGCTATCTAACACTGAAAGAATTTTTCAAATCATACCAGTAGTTCCTGAGATTAGCGCGTTCAATCAAACAAACAAACTAACTCTTCAGCTTTATAATATTATATTATAGATTGGATTATATTTAAAGGCCTTTAGGTATAATTTTCTTTACCAATAATTCTAATACTGTCAAAGCATAATTGGCCAGTTTTTAAGTGAAATTTTCTACATGAATGTGCGTCCTTTTATTTATTTTATTTTATTTATTTATTTATTATTCAACAAACAACACATTCAAATTAAGCCTAACCATAGTGCAACACAAACCACAGTTAGTTTTACTGTGCACTGGTTATTATTGCATAATACAATATTTAGGAACAAACAGAACATTATTAACAAACAGAAGAGGATAAATAAACAGATTAACAAACAGAAGAGGATAAATAAACAGATTAACAAACAGAAGAGGATAAATACCAAGAATAATCATTATAGGGTAGTTAAATAAAAGTGTTATAAAAGGTGCATTAAATTAAAAGATATGAAAGAAAGAAAGAAAAAAGCTTTATTAGTGAATATGCTAGTATGCGTTGACAGGCGTCCGGATAAACCCGGACATAGTTAGGCTTTTTGATTACGTGTCCGACCAAAACAAACGCTGTCCGCCTTTTGCTAGACTTTTTGCATTTGTAGAACTTAATTGAACGACTTTGCATGCATTTTTTTGTCGTACTATACATGCAGAGATACCAAATTCTCAATAAGTGTATGAGATGAGAAAGTCCGGCCTTTTCACCCTAATGTCCGGCCAAATAGACTATTCTGTCCGGCTTGACAACCCTACTAATACTAATAGGGATGATGACAGTTTTTCAAATTGTATATAAATTAAGAGTATACTAATAGTAAAGCAATTTTGTAAAAGGAACAGGGTATCTGCGATCATTACTTTCGGAGCTACAGGGATTTAAAGGGTCAGATTTGCGGCGCTGCCGCGGATCCCTAAAAAAAGGCCCCATACAAAATGGCTCGAACTAATGACGTCATAGGCAATGTAATGATCTTTAGATTTGTATGCGCGTTCAAACAAAATTACTAATATCTTTGTTATTTGTGCGTTTATGTTTATAGTTCATTTATTGAAAAATGACATATTTAATGTAAGGAAGCTAAAACTGTATGAATTTTCATCTAATTACGATAAAATATTTTTAATAGATTTTGAAATTTTATAATCTCATTTATTTTGCAAATATCCAGACAATCTTTGCTTTTTATGTATAAATTAGTTGTACCCGAATGTATCATAAAAATCAATATTTTTAAATCTAGTCATCATCCCCATTGGAGAGCAGTTTGTAGATAGAAGCAGGCGTTACTTTGCGAAAGTTCATGATGAAATTATAATATTTTATTTCATCATCATCATCATCATCATCATCATCATCATATCAGCCGATGGACGTCCACTGCAACGCATAGACCTTTTGTAGGGACTTCCAAACATCACGATACTGAGCCACCTGTATCCAGCGAATGTCTGCGACTCGCTTGATGTCGTCAGTCCACCTGGTGGGGGGTCGGCCAACACTGCGCTTACTAGTGCGGGGTCGCCATTCCAGCACTTTGGGACCCCGACATCAACGGGACGTTGATAATTTATTTATTTTGCTATCATCCATGAAAAGCCGACGAACCCATGCGACAACGTCACCCAGGTCCGACAAAATACTCTCTACGTACGTTTCACCCCGAAACCGGAGCATCCTCAGGAGATGTTGACCTGTAGTTTCTACTCCCTCGCTCTCATACTACAACGAAAGAGCACTTAAAAACAGTGTGAACGCACCTTTATTCGAACCACAATCATTAAGTATATGTCGACAACTTTTACCCCTCCTAAATAAAAGTAAAAGTAATATTACACAACTCTTCTATCAACAGTCACACTTACCTGAAGCCACAGAATAAAGAATGATAGAGAATGAGCACGGTAAGGCTGGTTTGACCCGTAAAAAAATAAACGTCACGCATCTCCGCCTAAACAAACTTTTTTCATAATTTGTATTTCAAGATTTAACACTAACAACAATTACGTAAATTGATATCATATTAGCCTAATAATAACCAATAATCCTACTAATATCATACTAAAATTATAAACGCGAAAGTTTGTATGGATGTTTGTTTGGATGTTTTTTACTCTTTAACGGCACAACTACTGAACCGATTTAGATAAAATTTGGAATGGAAATAGATTTTACTCTGGATTAACACATACTTTTCATCCCGGAAAAATCACTGGTTCTCGAGGTAGAAATTCCTCAAAACTAAATTTCACGCGAAGTCGCGGGCGTCCGCTATTCATGTATGAAAAATACTATATCTTATTTTTTTATTTTTTGTAAACAGTTTTTAATATATTATTTAAAAACAAAAAAAAACCATTTTTGTTGAATAATATTATAAATGACTGATGCGACGCTTTGTGTCCTACTGACTCGAGTATGTATTAGTTTTGGAATTTGTTTTTGAATGGCTGCATCACTGCCGCGTTCCGTGCGCTCTATCTGCGTATTATTCTTTAATCTGTGCCCGATGCGTATAGTTTGAGCACCTTCAAGGCTGGTATAGACATCTTAGTCTGGCTCTTGCAGGCCCTAACACCACATTTTCCATTAATTAATATTGCTTAGAAAATGCTTTTTACTAAGATAAACCTATCTATACTGTAGATTTTTTAAATTCCTTCACTTATAAGGCAAAGATCGTTATTCGTACAGCTAATCCAGACGAGCTGAATATAGCATAGAGGTATTACTGTCTTCATTCTACACAGATTTTTTTTTTATATAAGTATACCTATCTCTAAGTACCTATCAGTTTATTATATATTCATATGTCCAACGCATATGTAGGTACATTATATTGTACCTACTATATGTCATTATGAATTTTTTTTTTTTATAATTTTTTCGCTATACTTAAATTAGATTAATAGCCGATACAGTAGGTAGGTATTTTTAATACCATAAATTCATTTTTTTTAAAATTAGATACACGTGTTCAATGATAACAAAAATTAGAACAGATAAATAGATAATAAACAGTTTCTACTATTATGTTATGTCCACTTTAATCATAGCTGTGTAATTAAAAATGATACACGTCCATTGATTGATTTGTATGCGTACATTAAAACTGACCTCTTGACAGTTCAGAAATGGACATGCAATGAATCCATACGCACGACTCAAATCTGTCAAAGATACGTGCTTTACACACTTAAAATATTACATCACATTTTATTAATAGAAAACCCACAATACTTATTACTTACTGTGTGTATGAACAAAAATCCAATCAACCACAAAAACAGCACTTCACTTTTGAATCACAGAAGTCGAAACGAGTTTTTGAACGATAAAAAAAACAATTTTCCACGACTTCGCGCGCAAATTATTACGCAGACAAATTAGGTAGACACGTTTTTTGTAGGTTATTTTTTGATGCGAGCGTACGCCTTGATCCGGCCGGGTTATAGCGATGGAGGAAACGTCAAAACAGCTGTGCGAACTTCGAACAACTGACATGAGGATAATAACGAAACAAATATGTTGTATTGTCAACAAGTATTTATAGTATGAGAGACGGTGCTAGTTATATGTAGGTTTTTAAACACTGGCTGACGAGATAGTGCTAATGTAATTACGAACTTAATAATAATTGTTTTATGATGACATACGGCTAACTATTGGCCAGAGATAGATAGATAATGTAAACTAATATGATAGATTAATATTATTATTATTTGACATAAGTACTCGTACATGCACAGATTATAATTTTTAACTTTTTCTAATTTTATTTTTTGATTAATCATCTGCTATTGAATTTATTTTTTTATATTTTGTCAATAGTATTTGTAATATAAATTGTTGTATGCCAGAAATGGCTGAATACATTAGATTGTATGTGTTCTCAGCAAAATAAATGAATTGAATTGAATGTAAAATAATATTATGTGTAAATAAGGATCTGGTTAAGTAATTGGCTTAATAAAAGTATGTTACTTGAAGAAAAACATTTTTTTTTTTACCACGGGCAAAATGTTCGCCGGGGTACCAAAGCAGCATAGTAACATTTCAAGCTGTATTTTTTTTTTGTATTATTTTTCTGTTACTAACAAGGTTAATAAACAAGAACACGAACAAAAAAACCAATTAAGTTTTCAAAATAAAATTTAAAAAGCACGCTGATTTACTCGATAAATTGAGTTGGAAATCATACTATTATTGAAAGATCTATTTGTAACCCACAATTTGGCAAATAAATATTATTATTATTATTATTAAAAAATATCGTAAAACTTAGGCTGTATAGTCAACGATCTTAGCTTGTCCCCGTTGTGAACAAATTAAAGATGAATTAAAAATGTCGTTAAACATTATAGTAAACTTTTTTTGATAAATAAAGTAATGATTTATTAAAGGAAAATTATCAAGTTTTTATATACATATAAGTAAATTGCCGGATGGTTTGGGTAGGCCCGTGCCGGGGATGGGCATTCCCTTTTATTTATTTTATTTATTATACTACAAAAAACACAATTAAATTAAGACTAACCATAGTGCAACACAAACCACAGTTGGTTTTACTGTACACTGGTTATTCTTACATAATACAATATTTAAAAACAAAAATAATTAACAAACAAAAGAGAAGATAACTAAGAACAATCATTAGCGGGTAGTTAAGAGTGTGCAATATGTAATTTGGTGGTTACAAATGGTTCTGGATCTCAGATTCTGGAAAAGTTAGGAGCCTGATATTTGGGTAAATGATATTTCAAAGTGTTAGCTTCGTTATGACTATACAAAATACACAATTTGTAAAACTTTTCTCGATAGTTTATTTTTTTGAAAAATACATGTTTTGCTCATTTTACTTTCAATCTCAGGAAAAGCAAACTTATTTTCTTAAATTTTTGTTTTGTATACAAAATTAGGTATATATCTTGAACATGGCCATTTTGTTTTTCGTTATGTTGTTTAATTTACTTGCAATTAGGTAAAATTGTTTTTGACGCTGACGTCATAAAATTTGCGTCGTGCTTCTCACTCACGTGAAAGTCATAATTCGGCGTCTCGTTTGCGCTTTGAATTTTATCCATATCGCACCGACGCGCTGCGCGCTCTTAAATATCATAAAAGTGTGAGTGAACCGCTGCTGCTCTACATAAAAGTTTAAAGTTGACATTTCTAACAATATCTAAAATGTTACCATGGACTCTCAGACTATCTCTATACAAGTTGAATACGTAAGTCCGTGCGCATGTAATTGGCTTGATAACGTGTGATGATAACAGTTTCGCTAAATTCGTGATAAAGTAATCTTTCGCTGTGATAAGCGAGCGTAGACTTGAGTAAACACTGTAAGGTCAAGTGTGAGCCGGGTCTTGCATTTAAATCTCTTTGATGATAACAATTAAGAATGAATACTCTAGGCAAGCGACACCAATTGGTCTATTACTAACTTTGAGTAAGTAACTTTAACTTATATGTTAAAGCATAATGTATAAAAGCACAGAGTAACTGAGTCTTTACAAGTAACGTGTGAAGCCGGTATAACCCATAAAAAAACAAATGTCACGCGTCTCCTTAACAACTGCTTATACAAACTTTTTTCATAATTTGTATTTCTTAACACTTTTACACAATTACGTAAATTAATATAATAATCAATTATTACGAATAAACAAATACTCCATGTTATTTCTTTAGTTTTTGTGAACAGTTTTTGAAATATTTAAAAAGTTTAGACGCCATTTTTCTTGTATAATATTGAAAATTACTGATGCGACGCTTCGTGTCGTACTGACTCGAGAATGTATTCGTTTTTGAATTTCGTATTTGAAACGGCTACGACATGTTGCTAGGCAGACATATTGCTAGGCTATTTAGTTGGTAAAAAAGAACTTTATAAACTGAAATATTCAGTGCAAATTCAACTCCTACAGAATTTTATTAGCAACTTCAAAACTGGAGGAGATTTTCAATGCGACACTTTTTTTTTAATTTTTAAAAACGCATAACTTCGAAATGATTGAATATATCAATGGAATGAATTCATTAAAGTAATCTTTTGCAGTGATAAGCGAGCGTAGACTTGAGTAAACACAGTGAGGTCAAGTGTGAGTCGGGTCTTGCATTTAAATCTCTTTGATGATAAGAATTAAGAATTAATATGAATTTTCTAAGCTAGCGACACCAGCTGGTCATTTTAATTAAAGTTACTTACTCAAAGTTTATTAACATTGAGTAAGTAACTTTAAATATGTGAAAGTATAATGTAAAAAAAAATACATACAGCCGAACGTAGAATCAAACGTAGTTTTTGGAAGTCGGTTAGAAAGTAGCTTAAATTTTTAATATTTCATGTCACTTTCAATATTTCACTGTTAAATCTAAAAAATAGTCAGTGTTACCAACTCTCCAAAATATTTATCCCTAAAGTTTGTGTCAAAAACCCCTAAAATCGCCTTAATTATTGAGTTGTCCCCCTAAAAAATATAAATTCATAATAATTTAGAAATAATATGCTGTACTGTAATATGTTTCAAAAGTCTATATTTAATACAGACAAAATATTACGTCTTTATCTGAAGATTCAGATTTTTTAAAATCATACATGTTGACAATGAATAAATTTAACAATTTTTTTATTCGATGAAAATTGCATACAGTTGCCTCAGAGTGGTTGTAGAATAACGTATTATATGTCGTTATAAGTCGCTAGGTCAAGAAAGAAATTAAAATTATCATCAATTTAAAAATATTAAAGAGTCAAAAACTCCCTAAAAATACCCCTAAAAATTTCAGACCCCTAAAAAATCTCATTTCACTTATTTTCCCCCTAAATCTGGGGAGAAAACCCCTAAGTTGGGAACCCTGAAAATAGTGCTGGTTGACGATATAGTTTTATAAGCTACTAGCGACGCCCACGACTTCTTAACCCTTAAATGCATGATCCAACCCTCTTGCAAAATCCGTTCTTAGCGGACGTCTACTAACTGTAAACACCTGTAAACTACCACCTAGTTTAGTATAAAAATACTATATTAAATTATTCAGTGCAAATTCTACGCCTACAGAATATTTTTAGCAAATTTAAAATATGAGGAGAGCATCATCATCATATCAGCCGATGGACGTCCACTGCAGGACATAGGCCTTTTGTAGGGACTTCCAAACATCACGATACTGAGCCACCTGCATCCAGCGAATCCCTGCGACTCGCTTGATGTCGTCAGTCCACCTGGTGGGGGGACGGCCAACACTGCGCTTACTAGTGCGGGGTCGCCATTCCAGCACTTTGGGACCCATCGGCTCTTCGAACTATGTGCCCCGCCCATTGCCACTTCAGCTTCGCAACTCGTTGAGCTATGCCGGTGACTTTGGTTCTTCTGCGGATCTCCTCATTTCTGATTCGATCACGCAGAGATACTCCTAACATAGCTCGTTCCATCGCCCGCTGTGTGACTCTGAGCCTTCTTATGAGGCCCATAGTTGGCGACCAAGTCTATGTATGACAAAGTATATGGACAGAGCAATAAAATTACAATGCAGTAAATTCCCATTCATCATCATCATCATATCAGCCGATGGACGTCCACTGCAGGACATAGGCCTTTTGTAAGGACTTCCAAACATCACGATACTGAGCCGCCTGCATCCAGCGAATGTCTGCGGTCGATTGACACTGCGCTTACTAGTGCGGGGTCGCCATTCCAGCACTTTGAGACCCCAACGTCTATCGGCTCTTCGAACTATGTGCCCCGCCCATTGTCACTTCAGATTCGCAACTCGTTGAGCTATGTCGGTGACTTTGGTTCTTCTGCGATCTGCGCCTTTGCATATGATAATTTTCGTTTATAACAATTCCAAATAAAATAAAATACACCATGTCTGTTAATAATAAATGGGATGTCGAAACTAGTAAATATATACAGTTATATAAAACAAACTACTATATAAACTAAATCCTACGTTCGACTAATAGTGGAATAAGTAACTTCGTATATTTTCTAATAATCGTTTGGGGTCCATCTTAATCGAATTGTAGTCTCAATTTATCTGAACTGTGCTCATTTCAAAACACGTATGAACAACTACTCGCTTACATCACTGTCTCGGCCGAGGAACATTTTACTCTCTCGCCCGTTTGCTCGGTACGTGTGATCAAGGCATAACTGAGTGACATGAAAATAATGTTATTCAATCAATAGACTGGAAGCGTGGCGTCTTCTGTAATCCGGCTACTCGGAGGTCGGGTTCGGAGGATGGTTTGAGGTTTAGGTTTTAGGTTTCGACAGAATCAAGACCGGGAGCCGCAGCATAAAAAGATGAAACCGGTAAGTGGCTCAAGTATGCCTCTCTGACAGAGAGTTACATATTTGTACCTTTTGCCGTGGAGACCCTTGGGCCATGAAGTCGCAGTGCCATAAAATTTTACCGAATCATTTCACCGCGGCTAGTTGCCTCGACTGGTGACAGAAGGGCTGGCTAATTTTGCGCAAAGGATCAGCCTGGCTGTCCAGCGCGGAAATGCAGCCAGTACTGCCACCTTCCACGTGGGCATTGTAAAGTTATTAGGATAAGTTAGCCAAGTTCTATAATGTATTCTTTCTCAATAAAAAAAAAAACAAAAAAAATAATAATGAAAAATCAATAGACATTTAATAGTTTTCCTTAGACATCTGCCACCAATTCTCAATAGACCAGCCATAGATTAAGTCCCGCTCTTTCCTGAAACAGAAAATTAAAACCATGAAAAAATCCACCAATCAAATCATTCCATTGGCACTAAAATGCAAACAACCGGTATCTTTTTCATTGCGTTTATTTTTTACTAGCAGACGCTGGGATTTGGTTTTTCACAAATCCCTCGGGAACCATGGATTTTTCCGGGATAAAAAGTAGCCTATGTGTTAATCCATGCTATAATATATCTTAATACCAAATTTCAGCTAATTCGGTTCAGTAGTTGAGGATCATCAAAATAATCAGTTTTCGCAAATCTCGGGAAACCATGGATTTTTTCGGGATAAAAAGTAGCCTATGTGTTAATCCAGAGTAAAATTTCCATTCCAAATTTCAGCTAAATCGCTTCAGTAGTAGCGGCGTTATAAAGTAACAAACATCCAAACATCCATACAAACTTTCGCGTTTATAATATTAAGTAGGAAGTAGGATTGGTATTACTTACTGCCAACGCATTGGCGTGGTCTTGTAGTTTATCCCTGTGGAATTCCGTCTATGCTTCTCCCAGAGTTTCTTCTGCTTCTTCTTCCTCTCATTCTTCTCTTGTACCCATTTCTGCCAGGCAGTGTGCTCGCTCAATATCTTGTTGCTCACCGCCTTGCTGAATTTCTTATCTGTAATCAATATTTAGGTTTGATGATCGGTTTTTTCATCATCGTCATTGTCGTCGTCATCGTGATCATTAACGTTGTCGTCATCGTCATCGTCGTCGTCATCATCTTCATTGTCGTCATCATCATCATTGTCGTCATCATCTTCATTGTCGTCATCATCATTGTTGTCGTCGTTGTCGTCATCTTCATCATCATCGCTGTTGTCATCGTCATCGTCGTCGTCATTACCATCGTTGTCGTCGTTGTCGTCATCATCATCGATGTCGTCTTCGTCATCGTCGTCGTCATCATCATTATTGTCGTCGTTGTCGTCATCTTCATCATCATCGCTGTTGTCATCGTCATCGTCGTCGTCATTACCATTGTTGTCGTCGTTGTCGTCATCATCATCGATGTCGTCATCGTCATCGTTGTCGTCATCATCATTGTTGTCGTCGTTGTCGTCATCTTCATCATCATCGCTGTCGTCATCGTCATCGTCGTCGTCATCACCATCGTTGTCGTCGTTGTCGTCATCATCATCGTTGTCGTCGTCGTCATCGTTGTCGTCATCGTCGGCAGAATGCTATTATTACTATCACTACTGATAGTCGTCTAGTGATTTACTATTGCTTCTGATATTAGTATCGCTACTGCTGTAGTTGTTCCTTTTGCTGTTAGTATTGCTATTACTGGTGCTATAGCTTTGTCATTTCTAGTTTAATTGCTTTTACTATATTTACTGCTGTTATTTCTGATATTATATTGCTATTGCAGCTTTTACTACTGTTACAAATACTATTACTACTGATATTGCTACAGCTATTGCTATTGCCGTTGCTATTTCGATTCTTGCTGCTGATACTATTGATATTGCTACTGATATTGCTACATATATTGCTACCGCTACAGCCATTGCTACTGATATTGTTACTTCCATTGCCATTTCAAATTTTCCTACTGTTACTACTGCTATTACTATTCCCACTGCTATTGCTATTGCTATTGCTATTTTTCTGCTATTATTATCTCTAACTGTAACCTCATTAATCGACGAAGACGCCAGGATCCCATACTCTTTCTCATGCAGCATGTTGACTAGACAAACTTGGAGCAATGCAAGGAAATTCCTCCTTGCATTGCTCCAAAATGCAGCATGTTATTGCAACAGCTATTACTACTGCAGCAGCCATTGCTAGGGTGTTTACTACTGCCATTGCTATTCTACTGTTGCTACTGCTATTACTGCTGTTAATGCTACTACTATTGCTACTACTATTACTATTTCTATTCCTATTGCTATTGTTACTGCTATTGCTATCTCTAATCTTCTTGCTACTGATACTATTGACATTGCTACATCTTTTGCTACCGCTGTAACCATTGCTATTGCTATTGCTACTGCTAATTCAAATATTCCTACTGTTACTATTGCTATTACTATTGCTAGAGCTATTATTTCTGCTATTACTATACTATTATTATCTCTAACTGTAACCTTACACCGAACCCGACTCTCATTGTAATAGGCGAAGACGCTAGGATCCTTGTCCCTATACTCCAACTCTTTCTGATGCAGCATGTTGACCAGATGAACTTGGAGCTATGCAAGGAAATTCTTCCTTGCATTGCTCCAAGATTTTGGTGTAGATCTATAGATTGTAGGTGTTGCTATCACTATCATTACAGCTATTGCTACTGCTTATACTTCTGCTATTGCTATTGCAATTCTTCCTACTGAAATCACTGAAATTGCAACAGCTATTACTACTGCTGCAGCCATTGCTAGTGTGTTTACTACTGCCATTGCTATTCTACTGTTGCTACTGCTATTACTGCTGTTAATGCTACTACTATTGCTACTACTATTACTATTTCTATTCCTACTGCTATTGTTACTGCTATTGCTATCTCTAATCTTCTTGCTACTGATACTATTGACATTGCTACATCATTTGCTACCGCTGTAGCCATTGCTATTGCTATTGCTACTGCTAATTCAAATATTTCTACTGTTACTATTGCTATTACTATTGCTAGAGCTATTATTTCTGCTATTACTATGCTATTATTATCTCTAACTGTAACCTTACACCGAACCCGACTCTCATTGTAATAGGCGAAGACGCCAGGATCCTTGTCCCTATACTCCAACTCTTTCTGATGCAGCATGTTGACCAGATGAACTTGGAGCTATGCAAGGAAATTCTTCCTTGCATTGCTCCAAGATTTTGGTGTAGATCTATAGCTTGTAGGTGTTGCTTGCTATTATTGCTATCACTATCATTACAGCTATTGCTACTGCTTATAGTTCTGCCATTGCTATTGCAATTCTTCCTACTGAAATCACTGATATTGCAACAGCTATTACTACTGCTGCAGCCATTGCTAGTGTGTTTACTACTGCCATTGCTATTCTACTGTTGCTACTGCTATTACTACTGTTAATGCTACTACTATTGCTACTACTGTTACTATTTCTATTCCTGTTTCTATTGTTATTGCTATTAGTTCTGCTATTGCTATCTCTAACTATAACCTTACACTGAACTCGACTCTCATTGTAATCGGCGAAGACGCCAGGATCCTTGTCCCTATACTTCAACTCTATCTCATGAAGCATGTTGATCAGATGAACGATTTCCTTGCATTGCTCCAGGATGTTGATGTAGATGTATAGCATCACCGGCGCTTGGATGTAATGTTGATCTTGGAATGGCATGTATCTGAAAGAAAATACATTACAACTATATTAGAATTTTAACTATTGTTACGAAGTAGGGTTTGAAGATTTAGAATGAAACACCTGGTGACTCGTTTAGGACTTCATACCACTCCTTAATCCGAATATCAATACAAACTACCAAATGTAGGCAATACGTTGTCCAAAATCGTAGCCGAGTTCACTATAGTTCACTTCACACTTGTATCATAAGTGAAGTGAATATCGAAGTGACACAAGCACTCCGATGTTCACTTCACTTCGTTTCGAAGTTAACTGCCCGATCGTTCAGTCTGACGTGTATTTATACCAGTTAACTCCAAAAAAAATTAATTCAAAAATCTCCATTATAAATTGCCGCTGACTTTAATCTATATTATTAAAATTATAAAGCTGAAGAGTTTCTTTGTTTAATTGAACGGGCTAATCTCAGGAAGTAATGGTCCGATTTGAAAAATTCTTTCTGTGTTAAATAGCCCATTTATCGAGGAAGGCTATATTATCCCTGTATTCCTACGGGAACGGGAACCACGCGGGTAAAACCGCGCGGCGTCAGCTAGTTCAAAAACATTTCGTATAAATCATGTCGCTGATATGACCGACGTTTTCGTGTATGAGATTCACTTCTTCTCCTTGGAGTATTTTAACAAATGATACCTCCGTTCCACCATCTGGTACAGCTCCAGCACCACCTGGTACCGCCGTATGGTCTCGTGCATCAGGTAGCCCACCTCGAAGTCCAGGTTATCCACGTACAGGTATCGGATGTGCCAGTACCGTTTCAAATCCCACAATCTGAAATACGAGAATAGATCTTTCCTCTTTATAATATTAGTATTATACAAGGTGTCTGGTAAAGAAACTATAAAGCCGTCAACCAGGAGTTATGGAGAAGTAATACATGCCTATAAAAAATAAATTAATTAAACAAATAAAAAAACCCGACTGCATAAAGTCTAAAAAAACTGAAAAGAAATAAAACAAGCTCAGTCTAGAAGTGTAGAAAGCAATTAGAAAACAGTCGGGACCTTAGTTATTGGATAGAATGATTTTCTTCTACATTATTTAATAGGTCCCGACTGTTTTCTAATTGCTTTCTTTAATTACTTTTTTATAGTCTAAATACCTCGGGAATTGATTCTTTCCACCCTTGGTTAACAATCTACTATTTTCTAATTGTAGTTTTTTTTAAACATGATATACCATTTTAGAATCCTCACAAAAAGCTCTTGAATTTGATACCCATATTGCAATATTAGAGAAAAAAAATTTTTTTTCACCATGAGTCTATAGCGTCTCACAGTCGTCTTGTTATTTATTTTTTAATTTCACCTGTCTAAGAACACTTGGGTAATTGAGACAAATCTAACGATACCCTAATTACGTAAATCTGTTCAGTGGTTTGAAAGATATGAGGTAATAAAGAATATTACATACATACATACAAGATACGCGCGAATCTTCTTGCAGTCGGGTAAAAATACGAGCTTCCTCAGAATCCTGACATTCTGACATTGATACTGACAATTCTACATAGGGAATTTTAGATGATCAAAAAGGTTCATTTAAATGGTGAAAAAAGAATCTATAAACACAAGCCGTCAAACAGTTTTTCATAACATTTATAGATGTGTACCATTTTAGTCCGTAGCGCCGTAAAGTTTTATAATATTTCGTAAAGTGATTATTATAAGTATGAATTATTATTCTAACAGTGAATATGATATGATATGATTATGTGTGTTGGTGCTAACAATGGCATATTAACAGAAGCTCGTAGGATTTACGACGAAAGATAAGTTAATTCAGCATTGAAAATTATTCATAGTTTAATGTGACTGGGCATTGTAGAATAGAATAGAATAGAAATCATTTATTTAACACAACACATAACTACATAATAACTTAAAACTAATACATTTACATCGTAATAATAACTTAAAACGAATACATATATATATAGAAAATATGTTGTGCCAAAAAAATGGACCTGACTCAGCTATTTGTTGTGAGTACATCAGTACCCACAACGCTGGTATTCTGTCAGACCCTTAGGAGGGAAGAACACATAAAATAATTATATATTATAGTGTTGAAACTGTGTTATTTAATGTGTTGAAGAAAGCCTTATGCTGTGCGGAGTTTGAAGGTAACAGATCAATTTAATTCTTTAAAAATAATTTTGATAGAAAATAGTTCAATACAATTAGGGTAATGCAACACATTTTTAAAAATATAATTTTGAAATTTAGTATGAAATATTTTTTTTTTTAATTAATAATTTTATACACAGAATTGTGTTTAGAAGATCATAATATATGAGTGCGTTTCGGGATGTTCTATTTACCTAACACGTTGTATACGTAGATATATCTTAGTATTTTGTACATATATTTTAACTATTTTCTTATGTTATTCGTGGGTTTTCTTTCCTTTTACTGAAATTGTTCATTTTTATTAAAATTTTTCATCTGTGATTAGATTTTCATGTCCCAATTTTCCCACCACCAATGTCCTCATCAGAAAAAGCTAAGAAGACTATTGATGAAGTCATCAATATTCTCTTTCAGTGCGCTTTCATTTGAGACCCCACTCGAGTATATTTGCAGAAATTCGGTTATTCTTCCCTACTTTCACCCCCCACAACTTTTAAACGGCTCAACCATCAATCAACCATCAACGGATTTCCATTAAAAATGTCTAAGAAATTTTGCACATAAGTCATACAAATAAAAAAAAAGTAAATTGCCACAAACAGACAGGCACGTCAAACTTGTAACACTCTCTTTTTGCGTAGAAGGTCATGTAATAGAGACGTATCTTGTCGTTGACATGGCTGTGGTGTTTCTGGTCGTCGTCCCACCGCCTCGTCTGCTGGCGCGCGTCCACCATCATCTGGCAACGCTCAGTACTCACGCGGAGCGGTAGATGTAGAAGGTCATGTAACAGAGACGTATCTTGTCGTTGACATGGCTGTGGTGTTTCTGGTCGTCGTCCCACCGCCTCGTCTGCTGGCGCGCGTCCACCATCATCTGGCAACGCTCAGTACTCACGCGGAGCGGTAGATGTAGAAGGTCATGTAACAGAGACGTATCTTGTCGTTGACATGGCTGTGGTGTTTCTGGTCGTCGTCCCACCGCCTCGTCTGCTGGCGCGCGTCCACCATCATCTGGCAACGCTCAGTACTCACGCGGAGCGGTAGATGTAGAAGGTCATGTAACAGAGACGTATCTTGTCGTTGACATGGCTGTGGTGTTTCTGGTCGTCGTCCCACCGCCTCGTCTGCTGGCGCGCGTCCACCATCATCTGGCGCACGCTGCTCGGCCGGTGTTCTGTGGAGCACGCACACACTTACTCATATACAGCTTGTTACCTCAGATGAATTGTATAGGGACTTGCCTCGTTAGATGTTACTCTATCAAAGTATTGGCTGGTGGGAGGCTTCGGCCGTGGCTAGTTACCACCCTACCGACAAAGACGTACCTAATAGTCCACCACGCTGGCCAAATGTAGGCAGATTTCACACACGTAGATAACTAAGAAAATTCTCAGGTACGCAGGTTTCCTCACGATGTTTTTCCTTCACCATTTGAGACACGTAATGTTTATTTTCTTAAAATGCACTCAACTGAAAAGATTTGAATCTTTAGCTTCCGAAATCTGAGGCAGAGGTCATATCTGGGGTATCACGGCTTTTTAATTAAAACAATATTTAAAAAGAATCGATTTATCAGTCAACATCAACTCTGTCTTTGATTCGAAGTTCGAATCCGGTCCGGGGCATGCAGGTCCAACTTTTCAGTTGTGTCTCAAACGGTGAAGGAAAACATCGTGAGGAAACCTGCATACCTGAGAATTTTCTTAATTCTCTAGGTGTGTCTGCCAATCCTATTGGTCCAATCCCTCTCATTCGGAGAGGAGACTCGTGCTCAACAGTAAGCCAATGATGATTATCTAGTCCTTAAGTAATTAGTTTGAGATCCCTGCGCATAGTTCAACTTATATGTTGCGTAATTCTAATTTATAAGTTTACCTCGTGTTTCGTTGCTTAATACGGTCAGAAGCCCAGTGGTCATCTCATTCATAAAAGGATCCAGGTTTGGTGTGTCCAAGGCATTTGATGGTAAAGGGATGACAACTGAAAATATAATAATCTATCTCTATCTATATATCTATTTTTACTTGTCTGTCTATATCTATAATAACACTGGTCGAATTCTATACATTTATTACATGAGCCAGCCCTTCTGGTGATAGAAGGGCTGGCTCATTTTTTGCGCAAAGGATCAGCCTGGCTGTCCAGCGCGGAAATGCAGCCAGTATTCTTGCCACCATTCCACGTGGGCATGATTTGTATAGTTATTAGGATAAGTTAGCTAATTAAGCTAAGTTAGCTTAAGTTCCTTATTGTATTCTATCTCAATGAAAAAGAAAGTTTATTACATTTATTCGCAATTTGAGATTTTACTTAAAAGTACCATTTGTAACAAACAACAAACGTTAGCGTGGCATAGAGCACTACTAGCGCCATCTAGAATTTATACTTATTACAAGTTAGTTTATTAACTATACTCACAGAAAAAAAAGAAAAAATACATTTCCTTCTTTTGTCATATTAACGGAACGAATGGATATAAATCAATGAATTAAAAACAATAAAATTCAATAAATAATTTTAGTGTTAATTAGCTGATAATAAGAAATACTTTTTATTACATTACTGGAGGCCCGCGATTTCGTTCGCGTGAAATTGTATTTTTTTACAAATCCCGCGGAAACCTTGGACTTTTTCGAGATAAAAAGTATCCTATGTTCTGCTCCAAAGTCCAATTTATATCTGTACCAAATTTCATCCAAATCGGTTAAGCGGTATGGTCGTGAAAAAGTAACAGACAGACAGACAGGCTAACTTTCGCATTTATAATATTAAGTATATATTTCAAATGTGAATACCTACTTCTATAGCTTGGCAAGTTTGTTTATTTTTTCTTTCATGATATGCGGGCGACGGGGGAAAGCACTGCGCTGGTGTGAAGTAGTGCGCGCGGGGGCATCACTACCCCCTCCCGACTCGCGCGGACCATCGGGACGAACTAATTTGCCAAGCTATAATACGCGATTTTCTTTAACAATGGTCTAAATTGACGGCCTCCGTGACGCAGTGGAATGCGCAGTGGATTTACAAGAGAGATCCTGGGTTCGATCCCCGGCTGGGTCGATCGAGATTTTCTTATTTATTATAGACCACCAGCCAGTTCTCAATCTCTCGATTGAGGTCTGTCTGCTGGTGGGAGGCTTCGGCTGTAGCAAGCTACCTCTACCGGCAAAGATGTACCGCCAAGCGATTTAGCGTTCCAGTACGATGTCGTGTAGAAACAGAAAGGGCTGTGGATTTTCATCCTACTTCTAACAAGTTAGCCCGCCTCCAACTTAGATTGTATAATCACTCATAATAGTAAAGCATATACAAATTAACCAACCGACTTCAAAATCACATTAAATGTTTCCACTATACTAAGAAGCGAAAAATAGCATCGTATGTGCTTTCTTCTAATCACTATGAAGGCGGTGCCAAACCAGTGACGTATTAATTAAATATTGGATAGAAGCAGGCGTTACTTTGCGGAAGTTCATCATGATTATATAATGATTTATTTATTTTGCTATCATCCGCGAAAAGTCGACGAACCCATGCGATGTCACCCAGGTCCGACAAAATACTCTCTACGTACGTTTCACCCCAAAACCGGAGCATCCTCAGGAGATGTTGATCGTCAACGTAGAGAATATTTCTTAACGTTGTCGCTTGGGTTCGTACTAGCGGACGCCCGCGACTTCGCCCGCGTGGAATTTAGTTTTTCACAAATCCCTAGGGAACCATGGATTTTTCCGGGATAAAAGTAGCCTATGTGTTAATCCAGGCTATATATATATATATATATATATATATATATATATATATATACAACGTGTCCCAAAATTCAACGATAAGCGGGCGCCAAAAGATTGACCTGCTCATGAGCACTTAAGGAAAAATAATAAAAAAAATATACCTAAATTTTTTTTTTAGTTACAAAATAAATTTTAAAATTCTTTGAAAATTTACACCTTGTATGATATTTTGAACTACCGCAGCTACAATTTCTTAAATATGCTTAAGATTTTTTTTGTATCGGAACCTAAGTAGTACTACTATTCACCACAACTCTTAAAAACACCACAATGCCCGCAGTTTTTACACAAAAAAAAATCAAAATATTTTTTTTCCCTCAAATTTTTAAAGATTTTTACTTTCAGTCTACTTTGACTCATGGTCTTGCAAAAAAAAGTATGAACACCGCTATGGCAAGTTATTTTCAAAGTTGACGCAACTAATCAAGATTTCAAAATAGTATAATACCCTAGGATAACTAGTCACAAAAAAAAATATGCGTACCATTTGTAAACAAGAACCAAATTTCTTAATTGTTCTTGTTGTTAGTAATAAATTTTACTATGTTCCAAAAATGTGTTTGTTATTTTAATTACACAACATTAAAGTAAATGTTCGAATTGTTTTCCACCGGCATTAATACAGGCACGACATCGCCTTAAAAACGACCGTTTTATTTTTCGCGCATATCTTCTAGCATTGATATGTGCCGCAGCCTGAGTGATTTTTTGCCGAAGCTCGTCCAATGTCGTAATCGGTTTTGCGTAGATCCTGTCTTTGAGACAACCCCAATAAAAGAAATCCAGGGGGTTTAGGTCGGGTGATCGGGGTGGCCATAGGATAGGACCAAGTCGCCCGATCCAACGCCCCGGATACTCGTGGTCTAGGTATTGTCTCACAGAACGAGCGTAGTGAGCTGGGCAACCATCATTTTGATACCACATATTTTGAAGGTCGCTTAGGGGGACGTCTTCTAGTAATTCTTGCAAATCATTTTGTAAAAAGTTCAAATAACTGTCCCCATCTAAGTTTCCTTGTAATTCAAAAGGCCCAATCACTTTTCCATTTAAAATGCCCGTCCATAAGTTGACCTTAAATTGATATTGGGATTTGTCTTCTCTCATCAGGTGCGGATTCTCATTGCTCCAGCTGTGTAGGTTGTGAAGATTTAAATAGCCATCTTTCTTGCAGGTTGTTTCATCCGACCATAGTACTTTATCCAAGAACTGAGGATCTTCCCGATGCTTTTGAAGCATCACTCGGCAAAATGCGATCCGCAGTGGATAGTCCCGTGATAGTAACGTTTGTACACGTCTGTAATGATATGGGTGTAGCCGATGACGTTTTAGTATTCGATGTGCTGAACTTTTTGGGATTCCCGTAGCTGCTTCTATGGCACGCACTGAGGTAGTTGAATCAATGTTTATTTCATTGAGAACTTCTTCATCGCATTCCGATCTAGGTCTTCCAGCGTTTCTTCTAGCTGACGGCAAACGACCCTCCGAAAACGCTTGATGCACATTCATAAATACCCGATAATCTGGATATCTTTGAGCGTTTGGGTACCTTTCTCGATACAATCTGCTAGCAGCGTTAGCATTGCACCGACATTCTCCATAAATGAGATGCATGTTAGCGTATTCCATCGGCGTGTATGGTTGCGGCATGATAACGCTAAACAGTCCAAAATACACCAAAAGTCCAATTCACAAAACACAGGCACAGTCCAAAATAATGCCAGGTCAGTTCAGTTTGCAGATCACTTAAGTCCAGTCCAAAATGCAAAGCCAAAAGTCGTTAGTACGAGAGCCACGTCAATTGAATACGGAAAGTTGCGCAGTAAACAAAGGAGCAGAGCGTACTGACTTGCTGGGAACAGGATTTTCTTTACCTGCATCATTGTCATTCAACAAAGAACATCTGTCTATCCCTCTCTAACGTATACTTATCGCTATCTTTCTCTCTCTCTCTCTCTCTTATTTTTAAATGTTATCGTTCGTTCCATTAAAATTCTAGGAAATTGCAACGTATGACTCACATCATTTTGTGCATAAAGTAAAAGTGATTTCTAGGAGCAAAAACATTTTAGAAATTTAGTTCTTGTTTACAAATGGTACGCATATTTTTTTTTTGCGACTAGTTATCCTAGGGTATTATACTATTTTGAAATCTTGATTAGTTGCGTCAACTTTGAAAATAACTTGCCATAGCGGTGTTCATACTTTTTTTTGCAAGACCATGAGTCAAAGTAGACTGAAAGTAAAAATCTTTAAAAATTTGAGGGAAAAAAAATATTTTGATATTTTTTTGTGTAAAAACTGCGGGCATTGTGGTGTTTTTAAGAGTTGTGGTGAATAGTAGTACTACTTAGGTTCCGATACAAAAAAAATCTTAAGCATATTTAAGAAATTGTAGCTGCGGTAGTTCAAAATATCATACAAGGTGTAAATTTTCAAAGAATTTTAAAATTTATTTTGTAACTAAAAAAAAAATTTAGGTATATTTTTTTTATTATTTTTCCTTAAGTGCTCATGAGCAGGTCAATCTTTTGGCGCCCGCTTATCGTTGAATTTTGGGACACGTTGTATATATATATATATATAGCCTATATCGCGTATGTATATATATATATATATATCATAATACCAAATTTCAGCTAATTCAGTTCAGTGGTCGAGGTTGTGAATGAGTAACAAACATTCATATCACCAAATCATCAGTTTTCGCAAATCTCGGGAAACCATGGATTTTTTCGGGATAAAAAAGTAGCCTATGTGTCAATCCAGAGAAAAATCTATTTCCATTCTAAATTTCAGCCAAATCGCTTCAGTAGTAGCGGCGTTAAAGAGTAACAAACATCCAAACATCCACACAAACTTTCGCGTTTATAATATAAGTAGGAAATAGGATTAATTAAACCTGTTTCTGAAAATCCCAAGTCTTGGATTTGGATTTACGCAATATGAGTGATTGAGTGATTGATTGGATTGTCTACGCAATATTAATGTGATTGAGTGATTGATTGGATTGTCTACGCAATATTAATGTGATTGAGTGATTGATAGGATTGTCTACGCAATGTTAATGTGATTGAGTGATTGATTGGATTGTCTACGCAATGTTAATGTGATTGAGTGATTGATTGGATTGTCTACGCAATATTAATGTGATTGAGTGATTGATTGGATTGTCTACGCAATGTTAATGTGATTGAGTGATTGATTGGATTGTCTACGCAATATTAATGTGATTGAGTGATTGATTGGATTGTCTACGCAATGTTAATGTGATTGAGTGATTGATTGGATTGTCTACGCAATGTTAATGTGATTGAGTGATTGATTGGATTGTCTACGCAATATTAATGTGATTGAGTGATTGATTGGATTGTCTACGCAATGTTAATGTGATTGAGTGATTGATTGGATTGTCTACGCAATATTAATGTGATGGGTGTGCTTGTTTCTTGTCGCAAATTTATTTATTTATTTATTTATTTATTTATTAAGGAAAATCAACCGCTAATACATTAAATTCATGCTTACAATTAATTACATTGATAAATTAGGTTAATGCTTAGCTATTAAATGATTTTCACAACTTTCACAATTTTAGATATTATGTACACTTCTTAGTTATAGATAACCATTAATTCATAGGTACAACAAACTCTAAGATATCAAGTATATACTATACATAGAGAAAACAATTATGATCTAAGTAATAAGTAATTTAATTAATAGGTAAATAATTTAATTTATAGGTACAATATATTACAAGTTTGGCACGAGAAGTCCAGATACTATTTTAAGTAAAATTATAATTAAAATTAAGAATAATTAAATTTAAAAAATGTCAGATAAATAATATGATTAAAAGATAAAAATGATAAAAATGTCAAATGGTACAATTAAGGTTGCAAATAAAACAAAAAAAATACAATTGGTACGAATGAAAGAAATTAAGAATTAAATAATAAAAATGTTAAAAAAAAAAAAAAAAATCGTCAAATGGATCGCGTACCCCACTTTGAGAAACTGTGATATAGGGGATCGAAAATGCCTTGAATTGATTTAAATATAATATATATAATATATATTTGCATTTGTATTGTTTAATTTGACAGTAGTTAGAGTAGTTTTCTCGGTCGCCAAGTGTTCGCTCGCCGTCCGGTCGCTCGCTTGGTGCGCGCCGGCGTGGTGTAGCCGTGCGTGCTGCTGGTTTTTTCCAACTCTTGGACTATGTCGCGGTAGAGACCGCACTCTAGCCGTATCTCGTTGTATTTACCCTCTGAAACATAGAGAGCCGTGATAGCCCAGTGAATATGACCTCTGTCTTCGGAGGGTGTGGGTTCGAATCCGGTCCGGGGCATGCACCTCCAACTTGTCAGTTGTTGTGCATTTTAAGAAATTAAATATCACGTGTCTCAATCGGTGAAGGAAAACATCGTGAGGAAACCTGCATACCAGAGAATTATCTTAATTCTCTGCGTGTGTTAAGTCTGCCAATCCGCATTGGGCCAGCGTGGTGGACTGTTGGCCTTACCCCTCTCAGTCTAAGAGGAGACTCGAGCTCAGCAGTGATTCGAATATGGGTTGATGACGACGAAACATAAGCGAAAAATTCAAAATTAAAAACAAATGCAGTGAAACACAAACTCAAATCGAATCTCTACATATAAGCCGTTGATTCTCTTTCTACTAACGCTTTGAAAAAATGTATTTATCTCTTTGTAATCTCTCCTGTTATCGCCGCGTTCCAAAGACTTGCGGTACGGACGGCTTCAGTGTGCTCGTGCCGTTCGAGCTGTCCACATCTCTTGTTGTGTAATTCTTTATGGGTTACTTGGGATAGGCGGGGAGAGTGACTTGAGAGGAAAAGGGGACTTGCGGAACAGTCAAAGGCACCTTTAACCCTACACTCAACGTTCACAAGTGCGTGACTCCACTCAAGGTCATTCTCTGCCATTCTAGGGTCTTATTTTGGTTACAGTTTGATTTGTTAATTAAGTTGTCCTGACAAGTGTTGTGAATTTAACCTTTATTTGACATTAGTTTTCTTATTTTTGTAATCCAATTTTGAGTATTAACTTCCTCTCTTTCTCTCAGTTATCTATCTATACTAATTTTATAAATGCGAATGCAAGTCTGTCTGTCTGCTACCTTTTCACGGATCAAAATTATTTTTAGTATAAATGGGACCTTGGAGCAACTATGTATGAAACATCGATTCTATAGAGACAATTTTTTAATCGCATTAGATCGGTGGTCATATACTTTGAAGAGTAACGTTTAGCGAGACAGATCCTTAAGTAATTAGTTCGAGGTCTGAGATTCTCAGATCTCACGACTTCACACCCGAGGGCTTCCCCTCCCGACGCCCGTATACCATGGGAGTGTCATCAACACATTTTCCAAGCTATAGCGAGTATTATGTAATTATTCTGAGGTAAGTTTACACTCACGCAAAATTGTAAAGGCGGTAATAATAGCCCAGACATCGTACGTTTCCCTTTTAAAACTCTTGATCTCAGCCATGCTACGATAGTAGTTGAGCATGTCTCGAAAGTGACCCTGGATGCCGGCAGCTATGGACCCGAGCTTGTATTGGACCCTTTGTTCGTGCCTTTCGCGAATTAGGTTTGCGTGCCTTAACTTGGTCTGCATATCTGTAATGATAGGTCATTTTTAACCCCCAGCGCAAGGTCCGTTTATTATAACAGACCAGCGGCGAAGAGTCCATACAGGCTGATTCCCGGTTACCTTTTAAAAATCTATACATACATTATTGTAATGAATATAAATGTATGGATGTATGACAAACCGGAGTTCCTATCGAGCGGTATGAATTTCCTTTTCTTTGAGATGGCTTCCATCCAAAATTCCATCCTTCACCACTGCTACAGACACAGTGCGTCACAGACAAGTAGCGTTGCAGACATTCACAGACACCTATTACTTTTACCTTTATATACCTATTATTTTTTCTTTTCGTTTTTACCAATTCCATTTTATTTTTTGTATTATATAGTATATTCAAATAGTAGTTGTGAAAAATTTCCTTTTCTTATTACTGTAAAATGTATTTTTTTTCTTATGTAAACT
>NC_069109.1:2885752-3038252 GCF_947172395.1 Bicyclus anynana
TTAAATTGAAGTTACTTACTCAAAGTTTACTAACTTAATAACTCTAAATATGTGAGTAAGTAGTAAGTATAATGTAAAAAACCATACATACAGCCGAACGTAGAACCTCCTCCTTTTTGGAAGTCGGTTAAAAGTAGCTTATAATTTTAATATTTCACGTCACTTTTAATATTTCACTGTTAAATTTAAAAAATAGTGCTGGTTGACGATCTAGTTTTATAAGCTACTAGCGACGCCCACGACTTCTTAACCCTTAAATGCATGATCCAACCCTCTTGCAAAATCCGTTCTTAGCGGATGTCTACTAACTGTAAACACCTGCAAACTACCACCTAGTTTAGTATAAAAATATTATATTAAATTATTCAGTGCAAATTCTACGCCTACAGAATATTTTTAGCAAATTCAAAACATAAGGAAAGCATCATCATCATATCAGCCGATGGAGTCCACTGCAGGACATAGGTCTTTTGTAGGGACTTTCAAACATCACGATACTGAGCCGCCTGCAGCCAGCGAATTCCTGCGACTCGCTTGATGACCTCAGTCTACCTGGTGGGGGTCGATCAACACTGCGCTTACTAGTGCGGGGTCGCTATTCCAGCACTTTGGGACCCCAACGTCTATCGGCTCTTCGAACCATGTGTCCCGCCCATTGTCACTTCAGCTTCGCAACTCGTTGAGCTATGTCGGTGACTTTGGTTCTTCTGCGGATCTCCTCATTTCTGATTCGATCACGCAGAGATACTCCTAGCATAGCTCGTTCCATCGCCCGCTGTGTGACTCTGAGCCTTCTTATGAGGCCCATAGTGAGCAACCAAGTCATGTCACAATGAGCAGATGCTCAATTAAAATTTAATTTTTTAAATATTTTTTTTTATATCTACTGTCTTCGACTGTCGCCGAGACTAGCACTTGGTCGTGTAAATGAACCCTAAACACAGTGTTACCAACTCTCCAAAATATTTATCCCTAAGTTTGTGTCAAAAACCCCTAAAATCGCCTTAATTATTGAGTTGTCCCCCTAAAAAATATAAATTCATAATAATTTAGAAATAATATGCTGTAATATGTTTCAAAAGTCTAATCTAATTTAATACAGACAAAATATTATTTCTTAATCTGAAGATTCAGATTTTTTGAAATCATAGGACAATGAATATATTTAACAATTTTTTTTATTCGATGAAAATTGCCGCCAGTTGCCTAAGAGTGGTTGTAGAATAACGTATTAGGTATATATCGTTATAAGTCGCTAGGTCAAGAAAGAAATATTAAAATTATCATCAATTTAAAAATATTAAAGAGTCAAAAATTCCCTGAAAATACCCCTAAAAATTTCAGACCCCTAAAAAAATTCCATTTCACTTATTTGCCCCCTAAATCTGGGGGGAAAACCCCTAAGTTGGGAACCCTGCCTAAACAGTAAGCTCGTAGTTGTCTCGAGGTACGAAACGATCTACGTGCGAGTGTAACTGAGCTATATAATGGAGTCACATAATGCATATGTAGAAAGTACTCAGAAACAGCACCGATATTGATGATTTTTTTTTTTAAAGTCGGTTTATTTAAAATCAGAAATGTTTTGGTGCGGGGACTAAATGATTTATATTCATAAAAATATGTATGCTATTTATATAAAAAATAATTTTAAAATATCTAAAAATACAAACGTATGCAGAAAACTAATAAGCGAAAGAAAATATTATAATATTTTCTATCTACTGATTACTTTGAAGCCGGTGCCAATGGTATAATTAATGGGTTATTTTGGCTTTAGTTATTATTAGTTTCCTGGATAATTTTGTGTTTTTGAAGTCGGCAGTGCTTTGTTTTTTAATAATTTATTATATAAATAGCATAAATATTGTTTCTGAATTTAAATAATATCAAGAAACAAACTGAACAAAAAAAATCATTAAAATTGGAGCTGTTTCTGAGCAGGTCGAGGTTATTTTCATTTTAGGCGAATAATAAATGCTCTTAGATTCGCCTAAAATGAAAATAATATTATTCAATCAATAGACATTTAATAGTTTTCCTTAGACATCTGCCACCAATTCTCGATAGACCAGCCATAGATTAAGTCCCGCTCTTTCCTGTAACAGAAAATTAAAACCATGAAAAAACCATCAATCAAATCATTCCAATGGCACTAAAATGTAACCAAATTTCAAAAAATGGCAGCACAACCGTAAGTACCGGTATCATTTTCATTGCGTTTATTTTTTACTAGCAAACGCAAGTTTTTCACAAATCCCTCGGGAACCATGGATTTTTCCGGGATAAAAAGTGGTCTATGTGTTAATCCAGGCTATAATATATCTTAATACCAAATTTCAGCTAATTCGGTTCAGTAGTTGAGGATCATCAAAATAATCAGTTTTCGCAAATCTCGGGAAACCATGGATTTTTTCGGGATAAAACCCTATGTGTTAATCCAGAGTAAAATCTATTTCCATTCCAAATTTCAGCTAAAACTCTTCAGTAGTAGCGGCGTTATAGAGTAACAAACATCCAAACATCCATACAAACTTTCGCGTTTATAATATTAAGTAGGAAGTAGGATTGTTATTAATTACTGCCAACGCATTGGCGTGGTTTTGTAGTTTATCCCTGTGGAATTCCGTCTATGCTTCTCCCAGAGTTTCTTCTGCTTCTTCTTCCTCTCATTCTTCTCTTGTACCCATTTCTGCCAGGCAGTGTGCTCGCTCAATATCTTGTTGCTCACCGCCTTGCTGAATTTCTTATCTGTAATCAATATTTAGGTTTGATGATCGGTTTTTTCATCATCGTCATTGTCGTCGTCATCGTGATCATTAACGTTGTCGTCATCGTCATCGTCGTCGTCATCATCATTGTTGTCGTCGTTGTCGTCATCTTCATCATCATCGTTGTCGTCATCGTCATCGTTGTCGTCATCATCATTGTTGTCGTCGTTGTCGTCATCTTCATCATCATCGTTGTCGTCATCGTCATCGTTGTCGTCATCATCATTGTTGTCGTCGTTGTCGTCATCTTCATCATCATCGCTGTTGTCATCGTCATCGTCGTCTTCATTACCATTGTTGTCGTCGTCGTCATCGTTGTCGTCATCGTCGGCAGAATGCTATTATTACTATTACTACTGATAGTCGTCTAGAGTTTACTATTGCTTCTGATATTAGTATCGCTACTGCTATAGCTTTGTAATTTTCAGTTTAATTGCTTTTATTATTACTGCCATTATTTGTGATATTAAATTGCTATTGCAATTCTTGCTACTGTTACAAATACTATTGCTACTGGTATTGCTACAGCTATTGCTGCTGCCACTGCTTGCGATCCTTTGATACTATTGATATTGCTTTTGATATTTCTACATCTATTGCTACCACTACAGCCATTGCTACTGATATTGTTACTGCCATTGCTATTTCAAATATTCCTACTGTTACTACTGCTATTACTATTCCTACTGCTATTGTTATTGCTACTGCTATTACTTCTTCTATTGCTATGCTATTGCTATCTTTAACTGTAACCTTACACCAAACCCGACTCTCATTGTAATCGGCGAAGACGCCATGCCCCTATACTCCCAACTCTTTCTCATGCAGCATGTTGACCAGATGAATTTGGATCAATGCAAGGAAATCTCCTTGCATTGCTCCAAGATGTTGGTGTAGATCTATAGCTTGTAGGTGTTGCTTGCTATTATTGCTATCACTATCATTACAGCTATTACTACTGCTTATACTTCTGCCATTGCTATTGCAGTTCTTCCTACTGTTATCATTGGTATTGCTACTGATATTGCAACAGCTATTACTACTGCAGCAGCCATTGCTAGTGTGTTTACTACTGCCATTGCTATTCTACTGTTGCTACTGCTATTACTACTGTTAATGCTACTACTATTGCTACTACTATTACCATTTATATCCCTACTTCTATTGTTATTGCTATTAGTTCTGCTATTGCTATCTCTAACTGTAACCTTACACTGAACCCGACTCTCATTATAATCGGCGAAGACGCCAGGATCCTTGTCCCTATACTTCAACTCTATCTCATGAAGCATGTTGATCAGATGAACGATTTCCTTGCATTGCTCCAAGATGTTGATGTAGATGTATAGCATCACCGGCGCTTGGATGTAATGTTGATCTTGGAATGGCATGTATCTGAAAGAAAATACATTACAACTATATTAGAATTTTAACTATTGTTACGAAGTAGGGTTTGAAGATTTAGAATGAAACACCTGGTGACTCGTTTAGGACTTCATACCACTCCTTAATCCGAATATCAATACAAACTACCAAATGTAGGCAAAACGTTGTTTAAAATCGTAGCCGAGTTCACTATAGTTCACTTCACACTTGTTTCGTAAGTGAAGTGAATATCGAAGTGACACAAGCACTCCGATGTTCACTTCACTTCGTTTCGAAGTTAACTGCCCGATCGTTTAGCTCGACGCGTATTGATACCCGACGAGTTAACTCCAAAAAAAATTAATTCAAAAATCTCCATTTTAAATTGCCGCTGACTTTAATCTATATTAATATTATAAAGCTGAAGAGTTTGTTTGTTTAATCTCAGGAAGTAATCGTCTGATTTGAAAAATTATTTCTGTGTTAAATAGCCCATTTATCGAGGAAGGCTATATTATCCCTGTATTCCTACGGGAACGGGAACCACGCGGGTAAAACCGTGCGTATAAATAATGTCGCAGATATGACTGAATTTTTCGTGTATGTAGATTCACTTCTTCTCCTTGGAGTTAGGTTATAACAAATGATACCTCCGTTCCACCATCTGGTACAGCTCCAGCACCACCTGGTACCGCCGTATGGTCTCGTGCATTAGGTAGCCCACCTCGAAGTCCAGGTTATCCACATACAGGTACCGGATGTGCCAGTACCGCTTCAAATCCCACAATCTGAAATACGAGAGAAGATCTTTCCTCTTTATAATATTAGTATTATACAAGGTGTATGGTAAAGAACCTATAAAGCCGTCAACCAGGAGTTATGGAGAAGTAATACATGCCTATAAAAAATAAATTAATTAAACAAATAAAAAAACCCGACTGCATAAAGTCTAAAAAAACTGAAAAGAAATAAAACAAGCTCAGTCCAGAAGTGTAGAAAGCAATTAGAAAACAGTCGGGACCTTAGATATTGGATAGAATGATTTTCTCCTACATTATTTAATAGGTCCCGACTGTTTTTTAATTGCTTTCTTTACTTACTTTTTTATAGTCTAAATACCTCGGGAATTGATTCTTTCCACCCTTGGTTAACAATCTACTATTTTCTAATTGTAGTTTTTTTTAAACATGATATACCATTTTAGAATCCTCACAAAAAGCTCTTGAATTTGATACCCATATTGCAATATTAGAGAAAAAGAAATTTTTTTCACCATGAGTCTATAGCGTCTCACAGTCGTCTTGTTATTTATTTTTTAATTTCACCTGTCTAAGAACACTTGGGTAATTGAGACAAATCTAACGATACCCTAATTACGTAAATCTGTTCAGTGGTTTGAAAGATATGAGGTAATAAAGAATATTACATACATACATACATACATACATACATACATACAAGATACGCGCGAATCTTCTTGCAGTCGGATAAAAATACGAGCTTCCTCAGAATCCTGACATTCTGACATTGATACTGACAATTCTACATAGGGAATTTTAGATGATCAAAAAGGTTTATTGTTGGCGAAAAAAGAATCTAACACAAGCCGTCAAACAGTTTTTCATAACATTTATAGATGTGTACCATTTTAGTCCGTAGCGCCGTAAAGTTTTATAATATTTCGTAAAGTGATTATTATAAGTATGAATTATTATTCTAACAGTGAATATGATATGACATGGTTATGTGTGTTGGTGCTAACAAGGACATATTAACAGAAGCTCGTAGGATCCACGACGAATGATAGGTTCATTTAGCATTGAAAATTATTCATAGTTTAATGTAACTGGGCATTGTGTTGAAACTGTGTTATTTAATGTGTTGAAGAAAGCCTTATGCTGTGCGGAGTTTAAAGGTAATAAAGCAATTCAATTCTTTGACAATAATTATTGATAGAAAATAGTTCAATACAATTAGGGTAATGCAACACAATTTTAAAATATAATTTTGAAATTTAGTATGAAATATTTTTTTTTTTAAATTAATAATTTTATACATAGAATTGTGTTTAGAAGATCATAATATATGAGTACGTTTCGGGATGTTATACTATTTACCCTCAGAATACAGAAAAACACCAGAAGGGGTGATAGCGCAAAGAAGTGAAGCCATTTAAACTACTCATTTTATGAGCTAGTACACGACCAAGCGATTACTCACTCTGTGTTTGTCGTGTTGTTTGACGTGCTATACTGGTGACAAATTTAATTAAATTAAGCCATCTTGTGCTATTCCTTCGTGTAAAAATGCCGTTGGTAAAAAAAAGAAATTGAATAGGTTCACATTTCACGTGTAAGTAGCACAAATTAATATTCTTATGATATATTAATGAATAATTTTACGTAAATTTAGTTGTCATAGAAACCAATGCCTCCATTTTGTAAGTGTTGCCAATGTAATGGTTTTGATTTTCCCTACTTTTAATTTCTATTCAAGGATTTATCATTTAAGTAAAATATTATTCAACTAAATAGGTAGGCATAGGTTCCGGCAAGTAAGTTGAAATAAAATTGCGGTAATCAGCGCAGATAAAGAAAGTGTAAAATAATCTTAAAGCTTTAAAATTTTACAAAGAAAGCTTACTATATTATAATAAGTTCGTTCGTTCTTATCTGTTTGTGTGTTTGTTTGCACATTTGTTTGTTGTTGTTGTCATTCAATTTTAATAAGCGATACTAAAATATCTATTTCAAAAAAATCGGTCCTATAATACCTAAATAAAATGAAAATTGCGCCCATTTTTTAAATTGGGCAGTAACATTAAGCGGTTGTCTTTCAATTTTGCAAATAAGGTATAGATAAATAAAACTTATATTAATTTTCCAAGCAAGAGTTCATTTTCTTGCTGACTCTTAGCAATCACTAGAAAACCGGTCCCACTGTTTTTTTTTATTTACCATATAAGTTAACATTGAATGTGATGAACTGTACACTTATTGTTTTCCTTCTAACAGTATAAACCTTTACCACAAAATAGGGAAAAATTTAACGGCGTCATGTACTAGCAACATGACGCGGGTGGGAAGAGTGCAGGATGTTGCTACAATTTTTGGACACACTGCACGCTATATAATGACATCTAAACGTGGCTTCTGGTGTTTTTCTGTATTCTGAGTATTTACCTAACACGTTGTATACGTAGATATATCTTAGTATTTTGTACATACATTTTAACAATTTTCTTATTTTTCTTATGTTATTCGTGGATTTCCTTTCCTTTTCTCTACTAAAAATGGTTCATTTTTATTCCAATTTTTCATCTGTGATTAGATTTTCATGTCCCAATTTTCCCACCACCAATGTCCTCATCAAACAAAGCTAAGAACACTCTTAATCAAGTCATCAATATTCTCTTTAATTGCGCTTTCATTTGAGACCGCACTCGAGTATATTTGCAGACATTCGGTTATTCTTCCCTACTTTCACCCCCCACAACTTTTAAACAGCTCAACCGATTTCTATTAAAAATGTCTAAGAAATTTCGCACATAAGTCATACAAATAAAAAAAAAGTAAATTGCCACAAACAGATAGGCACGTCAAACTTGTAACAGCCCTCTTTTTGCGTCGGGGGTTAATGCAGTATGTCTCGCTATCACAGGCTGTAGGTACTCACACGGAGCGGTAGATGTAGAAGGTCATGTAACAGAGACGTATCTTGTCGTTGACATGGCTGTGGTGTTTCTGGTCGTCGTCCCACCGCCTCGTCTGCTGGCGCGCGTCCACCATCATCTGGCAACGCTCAGTACTCACGCGGAGCGGTAGATGTAGAAGGTCATGTAACAGAGACGTATCTTGTCGTTGACATGGCTGTGGTGTTTCTGGTCGTCGTCCCACCGCCTCGTCTGCTGGCGCGCGTCCACCATCATCTGGCAACGCTCAGTACTCACACGGAGCGGTAGATGTAGAAGGTCATGTAACAGAGACGTATCTTGTCGTTGACATGGCTGTGGTGTTTCTGGTCGTCGTCCCACCGCCTCGTCTGCTGGCGCGCGTCCACCATCATCTGGCAACGCTCAGTACTCACGCGGAGCGGTAGATGTAGAAGGTCATGTAACAGAGACGTATCTTGTCGTTGACATGGCTGTGGTGTTTCTGGTCGTCGTCCCACCGCCTCGTCTGCTGGCGCGCGTCCACCATCATCTGGCAACGCTCAGTACTCACGCGGAGCGGTAGATGTAGAAGGTCATGTAACAGAGACGTATCTTGTCGTTGACATGGCTGTGGTGGTTCTGGTCGTCGTCCCACCGCCTCGTCTGCTGGCGCGCGTCCACCATCATCTGGCAACGCTCAGTACTCACGCGGAGCGGTAGATGTAGAAGGTCATGTAACAGAGACGTATCTTGTCGTTGACATGGCTGTGGTGTTTCTGGTCGTCGTCCCACCGCCTCGTCTGCTGGCGCGCGTCCACCATCATCTGGCAACGCTCAGTACTCACGCGGAGCGGTAGATGTAGAAGGTCATGTAACAGAGACGTATCTTGTCGTTGACATGGCTGTGGTGTTTCTGGTCGTCGTCCCACCGCCTCGTCTGCTGGCGCGCGTCCACCATCATCTGGCAACGCTCAGTACTCACGCGGAGCGGTAGATGTAGAAGGTCATGTAACAGAGACGTATCTTGTCGTTGACATGGCTGTGGTGTTTCTGGTCGTCGTCCCACCGCCTCGTCTGCTGGCGCGCGTCCACCATCATCTGGCAACGCTCAGTACTCACGCGGAGCGGTAGATGTAGAAGGTCATGTAACAGAGACGTATCTTGTCGTTGACATGGCTGTGGTGTTTCTGGTCGTCGTCCCACCGCCTCGTCTGCTGGCGCGCGTCCACCATCATCTGGCAACGCTCAGTACTCACGCGGAGCGGTAGATGTAGAAGGTCATGTAACAGAGACGTATCTTGTCGTTGACATGGCTGTGGTGTTTCTGGTCGTCGTCCCACCGCCTCGTCTGCTGGCGCGCGTCCACCATCATCTGGCAACGCTCAGTACTCACGCGGAGCGGTAGATGTAGAAGGTCATGTAACAGAGACGTATCTTGTCGTTGACATGGCTGTGGTGTTTCTGGTCGTCGTCCCACCGCCTCGTCTGCTGGCGCGCGTCCACCATCATCTGGCGCACGCTGCTCGGCCGGTGCTCTGTGGAGCACGCACACACTTACGATTATAGTACAGCTTTTAACCTCAGATGTATTGTATAGGGACTTGCCTCGTTAGATGTTACTCTATCAAAGTATATGATCAACGATCTAACGCGTTTAGAAGAACTGTTTCTCTAGAATCGATGTTTCATTTTTGTAATCGTTTCAGTCGTGTAAATGCCAGTTTGTGTAGTTAAGTGGCTTAGAAAATGGTCTACAACTGCTAGTTTACAAAAACATGAAGTTACGGTAAGTATTTCTTAGTTAATAATATCTATTTTTTTTATTAAATATTTGGCTCACTGCTGATCACGAGTATCCTCTCAGAATGAGAGGGGTTAGGCTAATAGTCCACCACACTAGCCCAATGCAGATTGGCAGACTTCAGACATTAAGAAAATTCTCAGGTATGCAGGTTTCCTCACGATGTTTTCCTTCACCGTTTGAGACACGTAATGTTTAATTTCTTAAAATGCACACAACTGAAAAGTTGGAGGTGCATGCCCCGGACCCCAGACGGATCCCTGCACATAGTTCAACTTATATGCCGCGTACTTTATTTACCTCGTGTTTCGTTGCTTAATACGGTGAGAAGGCCAGTGGTCATCTCATTCATAAAAGGGTCCAGGTTCGGTGTGTCCAAGGCATTTGATGGTAAAGGGATGACAACTGAAAATATAATAATCTATCTCTATCTATATATCTATCTATATCTATACTTATAATAAAACTGGTCGAATTCTATACATTTATTACATGAGCCAGCCCTTCTGGTGACAGAAGGGCTGGCTCATTTTTTGCGCAAAGGATCAGCCTGGCTGTCCAGCGCGGAAATGCAGCCAGTATTCTTGCCGTTGCCACCATTCCACGTGGGCATGATTTGTTTTGTATAGTTATTAGGATAAGTTAGCTTAAGTTCCTTATTGTATTCTTTTTCAATAAAAAAAAAGTTTATTACATTTATTCGCAATTTGAGATTTTACTTATACCATTTGTAACAACAAACGTTAGCGTGGCATAGAGTACTACTAGCGCCATCTAGAATCTATACTTATTATACGAATTCTGTACATTTTGTACATTCTGTACATTTTGTACATTCTGTATATTTTGTACATTGAAGATACTTGAAAATTTTTGTTGGGGGTCATTATATCGATACTAAAGCTAAAAATTTTTTTTTCGTTAATAACATTTTTTGTTAAAAATATTTTTTGTATTATTAGAAGCAAGTTAGTTTATTAACTATACTTACAGAAAAAAAAGAAAAAATACATTTCTTTCTTCTGTCATATTAACGGAACGAATGGATATAAATCAATGAATTATGAACATTAAAATTCAATAAATAATTTTAGTGTTTATTAGCTGATAATTAGAAATATTTTTACACCAGTGGACGCCCGTAACTTCGTTCGCGTGAAATTGTATTTTTTACAAATCCTGAGGAAACAATGGCCTTTTCGGGATAAAAAGTATCCTATGATCTGCTACAAGTCCAATTTATATCTATACCAAATTTCATCCAAATCGGTTAAGCGGTATGGTCGTGAAAAAGTAACAGACAGACAGACAGGCTAACTTTCGCATTTATAATATTAAGTATATATTTCAAATGTGAATACCTACTTCTATAGCTTGGCAAGTTTGTTTATTTTTTCTTTCATGATATGCGGGCGACGGGGGAAAGCACTGCGCTGGTGTGAAGTAGTGCGCGCGGGGGCATCACTACCCCCTCCCGACTCGCGCGGACCATCGGGACGAACTAATTTGCCAAGCTATAATACGCGATTTTCTTTAACAATGGTCTAAATTGACGGCCTCCGTGACGCAGTGGAATGCGCAGTGGATTTACAAGACGGAGATCCTGGGTTCGATCCCCGGCTGGGTCGATCGAGATTTTCTTATTTATTATAGACCACCAGCCAGTTCTCAATCTCTCGATTGAGGTCTGTCTGCTGGTGGGAGGCTTCGGCTGTAGCAAGCTACCTCTACCGGCAAAGATGTACCGCCAAGCGATTTAGCGTTCCAGTACGATGTCGTGTAGAAACAGAAAGGGCTGTGGATTTTCATCCTACTTCTAACAAGTTCAAACAATCACTCATTATAGTAAAGCATATAAAAATTAAATAATAAAAAATATATTATTCAAAATCACATTAAATGTTTCCACTATACTAAAAAGCGAAAAATAGCATCGTATGTGCTTTCTTCTAATCACTATGAAGGCGGTGCCAAGCCAATGACGTATTAATTAAATATTGGATAGAAGCAGGCGTTACTTTGCGGAAGTTCGTCATGATTATATAATGATTTATTTATTTTGTTATCATCCGCGAAAAGTTGACGAACCCATGCGACAACGTCACCCAGGTCCGACAAAATACTCTCTACGTTTCACGTTTCACCCCGAAACTGGAGCATCCTCAGGAGATGTTGATCGTCAACGTAGAGAATATTTCTTAACGTTGTCGCATGGGTTCGTACTAGCGGACGCACGCGACTTCGTCCGCGTGGAATTTAGGTTTTCACAAATCCCTAGGAAACCATGGATTTTACCGGGATAAAAGTAGCCTATGTGTTAATCCAGGCTATATATATATATATATATATATATATATATATATATATATCATAATACCAAATTTCAGCTAATTCAGTTCAGTGGTCGAGGTTGTGAAAGAGTAACAAACATTCATATCACCAAATCATCAGTTTTCGCAAATCTCGGGAAACCATGGATTTTTTCGGGATAAAAAAGTAGCCTATGTGTCAATCCAGAGAAAAATCTATTTCCATTCTAAATTTCAGCCAAATCGCTTCAGTAGTAGCGGCGTTAAAGAGTAACAAACATCCAAACATCCACACAAACTTTCGCGTTTATAATATAAGTAGGAAATAGGATTAATTAAACCTGTTTCTGAAAATCCCAAGTCTTGGATTTGAATTTACGCAATTTTTTTTTTTTTTTTTTATTCTTTTACAAGTTAGCCCTTGACTACAATCTCACCTGATGGTAAGTGATGATGCAGTCTAAGATGGAAGCGGGCTAACTTGTTAGGAGGAGGATGAAAATCCACACCCCTTTCGGTTTCTACACGGCATCGTACCGGAACGCTAAATCGCTTGGCGGTATGTCTTTGCCGGTAGGGTGGTAACTAGCCACGGCCGAAGCCTCCCACCAGCCAGACCTGGACAAATTAAGAAAATCTCAATCTGCCCAGCCGGGGATCGAACCCAGGACCATTGATAAATTAGGTTAATGCTTAGCTATTAAATGATTTTCACAACTTTCACAATTTTAGATATTATGTACACTTCTTAGTTATAGATAACCATTAATTCATAGGTACAACAAACTCTAAGATATCAAGTATATACTATACATAGAGAAAACAATTATGATCTAAGTAATAAGTAATTTAATTAATAGGTAAATAATTTAATTTATAGGTACAATATATTACAAGTTTGGCACGAGAAGTCCAGATACTATTTTAAGTAAAATTATAATTAAAATTAAGAATAATTAAATTTAAAAAATGTCAGATAAATAATATGATTAAAAGATAAAAATGATAAAAATGTCAAATGGTACAATTAAGGTTGCAAATAAAACAAAAAAAAATACAATTGGTAGGAATGAAAGAAATTAAGAATTAAATAATAAAAATGTTAAAAAAAAAAAAAAAAAATCGTCAAATGGATCGCGTACCCCACTTTGAGAAACTGTGATATAGGGGATCGAAAATGCCTTGAATTGATTTAAATATAATATATATTTGCATTTGTATTGTTTAATTTGACAGTAGTTAGAGTAGTTTTCTCGGCCGCCAAGTGTTCGCTCGCCGTCCGGTCGCTCGCTTGGTGCGCGCCGGCGTGGTGTAGCCGTGCGTGCTGCTGGTTTTTTCCAACTCTTGGACTATGTCGCGGTAGAGACCACACTCCAGCCGTATCTCGTTGTATTTACCCTCTGAAACATAGAGAGCCGTGATAGCCCAGTGAATATGACCTCTGTCTCCGGAGGGTGTGGGTTCGAAGCCGGTCCGGGGCATGCACCTCCAACTTGTCAGTTGTTGTGCATTTTTAACCGACTTCAAAAAGGAGGAGGTTCTCAATTCGGTCGGTATTTTTTTTTTTTTTTTTTTTTATGTATGTACACCGATTACTTAAAGACGCCTGGACCGATTTCAAAAATTCTTTTTTTGTTTGAAACGGTATAGTCCCCATTTGGTCCCATTGCCATCATGTCAAGATCTGATGATGGAATCCTGGAGAAATTGAGGGGAACTTTCGAAAATTATATGGGTGTCTAGTGTGTTCGTAAACTTTTCCATTTAGTACTTTTAAGCACTACAATTTCATGAAGGTTTAAAGTCGATCTGATGATGGAGCCATAAAACAGCCGAGGGAACTCCTCGGCGATTTACAGCAGTTACCTTGTGTTTGGGCTTGATTAATTTGTATTAATGAGAACTTTCCACATAGATAGGTTGTGACTGTCATTTAGGGGTTTGGTGATGCAGACCAAGACAATTAAGGGAACTCCTTAACAGTTTACAGTAACTACCTTGTGTTTGGCCTTGATTAATTCGTATGGCTGAGAACTTTCTACCTAGATGAGTTGTGTCTGTTATTAGGGGTCTGATGATGAAGACCAAGGTCAATTAAGGGAACTTAACGGTTTACGGTAGCTACCTTGTGCTTGGGCTTGATTAATTTGTATTGCTGAGAATTTTGCACCAAGATGGGTTGTGAGTGTCATTAAGAGTCTGATGCATTCGTTTGAGATGAAATTTTACACTAAAAATGGAAAAATAATAAAAATTTTAATAAAAAAAATACAACCGACTTCAAAACCTAAAAACGTACCTACTAAACTAAAAAGCGAAAAATAACATCATAATATGTTCTACCTGCTCAGTATGAAGTCGGTGCTTAGCCGGTGTTGTCTTAATTTAAGCCATTTCTGACAGGACCACATGAAACAACACTGTCTGCAAAATCTAAATCTATAACAAGGCTTGAATTAATACATCACCGGCTTAGCACCGCCTTCATACTGAGCAGGTAGAACATATTATGATGTTATTTTTCGCTTTTTAGTTTAGTAGGTACGTTTTTAGGTTTTGAAGTCGGTTGTATTTTTTTTATTAAAATTTTTATTATTTTTCCATTTTTAGTGTAAAAGTCGAGCTCAGCAGTGAGCCGAATATGGGTTGATGACGACGAAACATAAGCGAAAAATTCAAAATTAAAAACAAATGCAGTGAAACACAAACTCAAATCGAATCTCTACATATAAGCCGTTGATTCTCTTTCTACTAACGCTTTGAAAAAATGTATTTATCTCTTTGTAATCTCTCCTGTTATCGCCGCGTTCCAAAGACTTGCGGTACGGACGGCTTCAGTGTGCTCGTGCCGTTCGAGCTGTCCACATCTCTTGTTGTGTAATTCTTTATGGGTTACTTGGGATAGGCGGGGAGAGTGACTTGAGAGGAAAAGGGGACTTGCGGAACAGTCAAAGGCACCTTTAACCCTACACTCAACGTTCACAAGTGCGTGACTCCACTCAAGGTCATTCTCTGCCATTCTAGGGTCTTATTTTGGTTACAGTTTGATTTGTTAATTAAGTTGTCCTGACAAGTGTTGTGAATTTAACCTTTATTTGACATTAGTTTTCTTATTTTTGTAATCCACTTTTGAGTATTAACTTCCTCTCTTTCTCTCAGTTATCTATCTATATTAATTTTATAAATGCGAATGCAAGTCTGTCTGTCTGCTACTTCTTTTCACGGATCAAAATTATTTTTAGTATAAATGGGACCTTGGAGCAAAACCACAAAAAGGTATTTTTACGGAGCACTTTTGTTTTTTTTAACCTTACTCAACGTTACTTTTTTATAAAAACTTTAACCGACGAACACGATTACAACTATGTATGAAACATCGATTCTATAGAGACAATTTTTTAATCGCATTAGATCAATGATCAATTACTTTGAAGAGTAACGTTTAGCGAGACAGATCCTTAAGTAATTAGTTCGAGGTCTGAGTTTCTCAGATCTCACGACTTCACACCCGAGGGCTAACCCTCCCGACGCCCGTATACCATGGGAGTGTCATCAACACATTTTCCAAACTATAGCGAGTATTATGTAATTATTCTGAGGTAAATTCATACTCACGCAAAATTGTAAAAGCGGTAATAATAGCCCAGACATCGTACGTTTCCCTTTTAAAACTCTTGATCTCAGCCATGATACGATAGTAGTTGAGCATGTCTCGGAAGTGACCCTGGATGCCGGCAGCTATGGACCCGAGCTTGTATTGGACCCTTTGTTCATGCCTTTCGCGAATTAGGTTTGCGTGCCTTAACTTGGTCTGCATATCTGTAATGATAAATGCTAATTTTTTACCCCAACGCAAGGTCCGTTTATTATTACAGACCAGCGGCGAAGAGTCCACACAGGCCGATTCCCGGTTACCTTTTAAAAATGTATTTAAATATATATCTATTCAAAGACACTGGGAATTTTTAAAAGTCGTTTATTCAAATATTACCTGTATAGTTGTAATTCGTTGTTTCTTTATAATTATTACTCAGGTATATATTTTATTATATATTATGTATATTTTATATTTATACATGTAGTATACATAAATATACTATTTTTATTATTATATATATATTTTTTTTTGTTGCACTATCCCGCATCTAATCACATTAATTCCTTTATCCAAAGGTTGTCTGGTAGATATTGCTATAAGCAATAAGACCGCCTTTGCACATACTTGTTTACTATGTTTTCCTTTGTTTTCTTTGTTATTGTTTTTGTTTTGTGCAATAAAGTATAAATAAATAAAATAAATAAATCTATACATACATTATTGTAATGAATATAAATGTATGGATGTATGACAAACCGGAATTCCTATCGAGCGGTATGAATTTCCTTTTCTTTGAGATGGCTTCCATCCAAAATTCCATCCTTCACCACTGCTACAGACACAGTGCGTCACAGACAAGTAGCGTTGCAGACATTCACAGACACCTATTACTTTTACTTTTATATACCTATTATTTTTTCTTTTTGTTTTTACCAATTCCATTTTATTTTTTGTATTATATAGTATATTCAAATAGTAGTTGTAAAATGTAAAATGTATTTTTTTTTCTTATGTAAACTTTAATGTAATCGTCAATTAATTTTAATATTACGGATATGTGCATGCCGTGTCTACCTTCATTTGATTGTGCAGAGCCTTGTGTTTGTGTTTTTTTTAGATTGTATTTGTGTAAATGCTGCAACAGTCACTGGTGGACCAAATAAATAAATTATTTATATACCTATTACACTATCTATTCGCACTGCCCAGCAGATCAATCAATCAATCAATTTATTTGCAGATACATGATATATATACAGGTGGTCGGTTTATGTAAATGGTAAATGAATTTTGCCAATTTGACATGCAAATTATTTATTAAGTATGTGTTATTAAATAAATTCAAATGACAATTTCATCATTTTTCTTTCACATCTTTACAATTTTATTAGTGAACATTTTATAATTATATTATAATTATTAAAAATAGTTAATGTACATTTTAAATATGTAATATTCAATTATAAAAGGAAAAGATTAAACATGTCACACAAAAAATATTGTTTAGATATGTACCTACTACTAATATTATAAACGCGAAAGTTTGTATGGATGTTTGGATGTTTGTTACTCTATAACGCCGCTACTACTAAAGCGATTTGGTTGAGGAATGGAAATGGATTTTACTCTGGATTAACACATAGGCTACTTTTTATGCCGAAAAATCCATGGTTTCCCGAGATTTGCGAAACTGATGATTTTAATTATATAAATGTTTGTTACTCTTTCACGCCTCGGCTGAACCGAATTAGCTGAAATTTGGTATTGAGATATATTATAGAATGGATTAACACATAGATGGAAAAATCCATGGTTCCCGAGGGATTTGTGAAAAACTAAATTCCACGCGGACGAAGTCGCGGACGTCCGCTAGTCCTATATAAAAGAAAAAATGAAAATAACAATAATATCAAATTTAAATATTCATTTACACTGTAGAATGCCTGAATTTATACCATCATCATCATCATCATCATTATCAACCCATATTCGGCTCACTGCTGAGCTCGAGTCTCCTCTCAGAATGAGAGGGGCTAGGCCAATAGTCCACCACGCTAGCTCAATGCGGATTGGCAGACTTCACACACAACTTTTCAGCAGGTAGAGTTACGCAGCGATACGTTTACCCCATCCTGACGACAGATGATGATGATGATGAAGTAGGTGGTACCTTTGTAGATTTCGTAGGTTAAGTTCTTGAGCCTCCAACTCTGTGCGATAGCGATACGTTCACCCCATCCCGTGGGCAGCGAGAACGGCGGCTGTTTTATATGCGGCAGTTGCGCTTGCGCTTGCGCCCGTGGAAGCACTACTACCGGACAAATAATAGCCATGATGATGATGACACTTTACGAAAAACCATATTTTTAGCAGACTCAAAAACTAATGTCGAACAAAGGTTTGTTATAGGACTCAAAAGGTGATTACAAATATAAGAAAACTAATGTCGAACAAAGGTTATGATTCACAACACTTGTCAGGACAACTTAATTAACAAATCAAACTGTAACCAAAATAAGACCCTAGAATGGCAGAGAATGACCTTGAGTGGAGTCACGTACTTGTGAACGATGTTTGTAGGGTTAAAGGATCCTTTGACAGTCGACTAACACTCCCCTTTTCCACTCAAGTCACTCTCCCCGCCTACCCTAAGGTAACCCTTAAAGAATTACACAACAAGAGATGTGGACGCCTCGAACGCCACAAGCACACTGAAACCAACACGAGATCGAGCGGCGTCATATCCGTCACAGACTACTATTTCTAACACTAAACGGCGATAACAGGTTATGATTCATAACATTTGTCAGGACAACTTAATTAACAAATCCAACTGTAACCAAAATAAGACACTACAATGGCAGAGAATGACCTTGAGTGAAGTCACGTACTTGTGAACTTTGTGTGTAGGGTTAAAGGATTATTTGACTGTTAACAAACACTCCCCTTTTCCACTCAAGTCACTCTCCCCGCCTATCCTAAGTAACCCATAAAGAATTACACAACAAGAGATGTGGACGGCTCGAACGCCAGGGAAGGACAACCGAATGTCTGCAAATATACTCGAGTGGGGTCTCAAATGAATGCGCACTTAAAGAGAATATTGATGACTTCATCGAGAGTGTATTAAGGTCATGAGATCTTCGGGGGTTTTTCAAAATTTTCAATTTTTCTGTTTATTCACGTAATACTTACCAACAAATATAACAACAATTATTATTTTTACTTGATACATTCTGAAATGTACTTAGATAAAGCTTGGCAATACACTTAAGAAAACACATAAACGAAAACCTATACGATTGTTCCATAATAATAAATACGAAAGATAGTTTGTCTGTCTGTCTGTCTTACGGCAAAGCCGCTGAACTGCGTCCCTATTATGTATCTTGGTGTCATCATCATCATCATCATCATAAGCTAATGTATACTTATAATTAATCTGTAGAGAAGTCAATTCTGTACATGAAATATATTTCCAAAATAACTATCAGGGGGTGATTAGTGATCGATACTGATGCCAAAAATGCAATCAGTAAAATTTTTGTCTGTCTGTATGATCGTTATAGAAACAAAAACTAGTAGATAGATTTTAACGAAACTTGGTACAATTATTCTTCATACTCCTGGGCAGGTTATAGTATACTTTTCATCACGCTACGATCAATAGGAGCAGAGCAGTGAAGGGAAATGTTGGGAAAACGGGAGAAGTTACTCCATTTTTACAGCGATACTACTGTAAGGGCTGGATTAAAGAGGTCTAAGGGCGGACGAAGTCGCGAAGTCGCTAGTAGGTAATAAAAAAAATAATTGATATATTTTATAGCTTATTTTATAGGTAACATATTTGCTACTAATCTAGACTTACATTAAGTACTAATAAACATACAACCATGAAGAGTTTAATTTGTATTTTCATATTATGTAAGTTCCTACTGTATTTTTAACGATTGACAAAATAGTTATTGTAAACCAGAGACCTCTGTTTTCGCAATGGTATGCGCGGTGGATTTACAAGACTGAGGTCCTGGGTTCGATTCCCGGCTGAGCTGATGGAGGTTTTCTTAAATGGTCCAGGTCTGGCTGGTGAGAGGCTTGGCTAGTAACCGGCAAAGGCGTACTGTCAAACGATTTAGCGTTTCGGTACGATACCCCTAACAAGTTAGCCCGCTTCCATCTTAGATTGCATCATCACTTACCATCAGATGAGATTGTAGTCAAGGGTTAACTTGTAGAGAATAAGAAAAAATTTAAAAAAAAAAAGATGAATTTTGGTATTATGATAAAGGGACCTCGGAGCAGAACATAGGCTACTTTTTATCTCTAAAATAAAAAGGAAAGGGGTTGAAATTGGGGTTGAAAGTTTGTACGGAAAGTTGTCCAGTTTTAGAGATACAATTTTACAAAATTGTTCGTAAATCATAAAAAAAATCCGAAATATAATGTGAATTGAGAATTTTTAAAATTTAACCCTTAAAGTCGTGAAATAGGGGTTAAAACTTTACATTGAAGTCGCGGGCGTCCGCTAGTTCGTAATAAATCGTCATTTTACGTAATTTGGCATACGAATCAGACGAATTGTGTAAGTAATGATTTCAATATTAAAGTAGAATTATTAAGATTTTTTAAATACAAGTAAATTGCTGGGTAGTCAAGGTAGGTCTGGGCCGAGGATGGGCATTCCTTTTCTTTTCTTTCTTCTTTTTATCTTTATTTCTTTGTGTTTTATGATTTTTGAAGTAAAACTTCTTTACGCATGTTTGTTTCGGGGGATAAGTACGAAAAATGTAATTGGGCGAGGCAAACGCTGACAATTAGCTAATAGTACATTATGATATAGTAAGTTCGAGCCGAAGGCAAGAGCTATAGTAAGGAAGCAGAGGTTGTATTCATCAAATCGCATGTATGTCATACGACGTTTTAAAACACATTATCGAGGAACACACACACACTTTCTGAAAATGAATTTGCATCCTTGCTTGTTTTCTATAAGATTACATTTTGATTTACATTTTGCAGGAAAATGCACCAAAAACAGCCAGTATTACTCATAAAGTAAATTAATATTTTTGAGTTTCTGTTAATTGTAAATGGTTGTCATTTATTATCAAAATTATTAAAATGAAAGATTTAAATGTTTATTTATTATATTTTATCTCACAAAGTTAATTTTATTCATAAAATGTTGAGCACTTTTCTGACATACAAACTCTTTGCTAAGATTTAAAAAAGTACCGTACGCTTACCGTTCGTTTTTAGACGTATGATAAAGGTTTTATATTACATTATAGCACATGTGCGTAATTAGATACATTACGATATTGAAATTGGTGTAGTAAGAGATACTTTATTTATTATATTTTACCTCACAAAGTAAATATTCATAAAACGTTGAGCACTTTTCTGACATAGTAACTCTTTGCTAAAATTTAAAAAAGTACCGTTTGTTTTTAGACGGATGATAAAGGCACATGTGCTTTTTACATTACATTACGACACATGTGCGTAATTAGATACATTACATTATTGGAATTGGTGAAATAAGAGATACTTTACGAGCAAATGTGTTATAAAGACGTTTTACTTCAGTTATGTAAACACTCGTTTTTGTATTGTGATCAACTTTCAGGTATTATTTCAAAGGTCTGCAAAGGTGCTACCACGGGACTGCAATGGTCAGGGTCATCTGGACCCCGTCTTTGGGGGGACAATCTGAACACTGTCAGACAACTTATAAACTTGACTATTGATATTATGAGAGATTCTGACTCCAGGATAAATCGGATTATGGTGCTACATAAAAAGGTACGTTTGCGAAGCGAAGTCTTTTTTGGAGTTTACTCCTTAAGAATGGATTTTTCATATATAGCCCCCGGTATGAAAGAAATGTGGGCAGTAAAATTCGATGAACGAATGACAGCGATACGTTTTTGTGCGCAACCTATTCTGCGCACCTTTCACAGTGAGTAATGCGGTGTACAATGTACATAGTGTACTAGCCCCCTAGCTAAGTGTCATGTCGACTCTCTTTCTACGATCGCTATGGAATGACAGATCTTGGTCACGTGAACTGTCGATAGCAAATGTCATTCCCATACATTTTTCTAGTTTTCGAAGCGTTCGCGATCGTAGAAAGATTCTATCTAGACAGTTGGAGCTGACACACATAATTTTTTAATTATTTACAAGTTAGGCCTTAATTACAATCTCACCTGGTAAGTGATGATGCAGTCCAAGATGGAAGCGGGCTAACTTGTTAGGAACAGGATGAAAATCCACACCCCTTTCGGTTTCTACACAGCATCGTTTTTTTTTTTTATTCTTTACAAGTAAGCCCTTGACTACAATCTCACCTGATGGTAAGTGATGATGCAGTCCAAGATGGAAGCGGGCTAACTTGTTAGGAACAGGATGAAAATCCACACCCCTTTCGGTTTCTACACAGCATCGTTTTTTTTTTTTATTCTTTACAAGTAAGCCCTTGACTACAATCTCACCTGATGGTAAGTGATGATGCAGTCTAAGATGGAAGCGGGCTAACTTGTTGGGAGGAGGATGAAAATCCACACCCCTTTCGGTTTCTACACAGCATCGTTTTTTTTTATTCTTTACAAGTAAGCCCTTGACTACAATCTCACCTGATGGTAAGTGATGATGCAGTCTAAGATGGAAGCGGGCTAACTTGTTAGGAGGAGGATGAAAATCCACACCCCTTTCGGTTTCTACACAGCATCGTTTTTTTTTATTCTTTACAAGTAAGCCCTTGACTACAATCTCACCTGATGGTAAGTGATGATGCAATCCAAGATGGAAGCGGGCTAACTTGTTAGGAGGAGGATGAAAATCCACACCCCTTTCGGTTTCTACACAGCATCGTTTTTTTTTTTTATTCTTTACAAGTAAGCCCTTGACTACAATCTCACCTGATGTTTTGTGGATGAATTGTTTAGCGGTACGTCTTTGCCGCTAGGGTGGTAATTAGCTACGGCTGAAGCCTCTCACCAGCCAGACCTGGACCAATTAAGAAAACCTCAATCGGCCCAGCCGGGGATCGAACTCAGGACCTCCGTCTTGTAAATCCACCGCGCATACCACTGCGCCACGCAGGCTATCACAATCACCGCGTATTTATTTAAGTGGAGTAAAAGAAAGGAGATGATAATGTTTTAGATAAGTTTGTAAAATGGTGGTAATTAAAAATACACCTTGGCTGAGTTTGTTGTGGGCTCTTCTCGGACCAAGGCGCTTAATAGAACCCTCGTAATTTTAATTTTAAGTTTTCGACTATATTTACCACCATTAACTTAAATTATGACATTACTTGACTTTTCAAAAGTGCTTGTAAACAAAGCCTAATAGCGATGATGACAGTTTTTTTTAATTGTATATATTTATTAGGAGTACGCTAATAGTAAAGCAATTTTGTAAAAGTAACAGGGTATCTGCGATCATTACTTTCAGAGCTACAGGGATTTAAAGGGTCAGATTTGCGGCGCTGCCGCGGATCCCTGGTCCGATTTCAAAAATTCTTTCAGTGTTAGATAGCCCATTTATCGAAGAAGGCTATAGGCTATATTTTATCCCCGTATTCTTACGGGAACGGGAACCACGCGGTTGAAACCGCACGTCGTCAGTTAGTGTATCATATTTGATTTTGATTGATGTATTGATTTAGGCGTCAGGCTGTGCGGCGTATGAAATTGGTTACCTTTACTACGTGGTGAAAGAGAAATATCGACAAATGGTTGACAAATACAATGTCAGTCTCTTCATGAACAAACTGCTCTATTTGGGCGAACTGGTAAGTACATAGACTGCAGCGGCGAAGATGTCGTGTAAGCCGATTCCCGTCGGGTTACCGGGTGCCTTTAAAAATCTTTGCATATTATTTTTAACCCCCGACACAAAAAGAGGGGTGGTATAAGTTAGACGTGTCTGTAGCGTGCATATCATAGACGCGAAAATGCCCTGCCTACCCTGAGAACTCATTAAAAACCTGCATTGCGATAGGAATTTTCCACTTTGTACCTATAATGCATAACCTAGTTAAAAACACTGTGCACGCCACTGTGTGTCTATCAGTCTGTCTATGGCACCCTAGCTTCCAAACATGTAAAGCGATGTCAATTTAGATTTTTTTTGTATGAAAGGTGAGGGTTCTTAAACATGTTTGATGAAAATCGGTTGAGCCGTTTAAAAGTTGTGGGGGTGAAAGTGGGGAAGAACAACCGAATGTCTGCAAATATACTCGAGTGGGGTCTCAAATGAAAGCGCACTGAAAGAGAATATTGATGACTTGATCGAGAGTGTATTAATAATTTCATGACATTCGGGGGTTTTCAATTTTTGTACTGTATCTAGATATAGGAGAAACCGCAGTTTGTATCAGTATGAATTTCCTTTTCTTCGGAATGGCTTACCTTCATCTAAATTCCATCCTTCGCCACTATTAGACTGTTAGCTTATTGAAGCTAGATTAAAGCTGAAACCGGTAAGTGACACCAGTACCTATGTCTCTATCAACCCATATTCAGATCACTACTGAGCATGAGTCTCCTCTCAGCATGAGAGGGATTAGGCTAATACCACCACCCCACCGACAAAGACGTACCGCCAAGCGATTTAGCGTTCCGGTACGATGTCGTGTAGAAACCGAACGGGGTGGGGTAGGATTGTCATCCTACTCCAAACAAGTTAGCCCGCTTCCATCTTAGACTGCATCATCACTTACCATCAGGTGAGATTGTAGTCAAGGGCTAACTTGAACAGAATAAAAAAAAATATCTGGAGAATGTTGCTGCGTGTCAAAACAAAAGTCACATTTTATGAGTTGAACAAACGCTGGCGCGGGTTAAAATTCTGGGGGCGCCATCTTGTTTGCCATGCGGGAACTAGTCTTTTCTGATACAGTATTCTTTGTTCTAAAGATAATGTATCTAGAGGAGATAGAGCATCACTACTGGGATATCCATCACTTAGTCAACATGCTCCACGAAGTTGAACGGAAGTATGGAGAGCTGGCGCTGGACCTGACCAAGCCAACGATACCCGAGAACATGACCACCTCCACCAGCGGCTGGGAGCATTCTGGAGAGATAATCTTCTCATCACAGAGGACTAGGACCACTTGGAACAGGAACAGGACGTTGGATGTGAAGTAATAATAATAATAATTAATAATAATAATAATAATAAATATACTTAAACAATACACATCACTATCTAGCCCCAAAGTAAGCATACAGAGCAGCTTGTGTTATGGGTGCTAAGATAGTTGATTATATAATATTATTATTTTTTTTTTTTATTCTTTACAAGTTAGCCCTTGACTACAATCTCACCTGATGGTAAGTGATGCAGTCTAAGATGGAAGCGAGCTAACTTGTTAGGAGGAGGATGAAAATCCACACCCCTTTCGGTTTCTACACAGCATCGTACCGGAACGCTAAATCGCTTGGCGGTACGTCTTTGCCGGTAGGGTGGTAACTAGCCACGGCCGAAGCCTCCCACCAGCCAGACCTGGACAAATTAAGAAAATCTCAATCTGCCCAGCCGGGGATCGAACCCAGGACCTCCGTCTTGTAAATCCACCGCGCATACCACTGCGCCATGGAGGCCGTCAATTTACAATTATTTACTACATATAAATACTTATATAATGTATAAATACACACAGACACTGGATAACACACAAATACTTTCCAGTTGTGGGAATCGAACCCAATAATGTAATGTATCTTCTTTATTTATAACTGCTTGTTTTAACTGTCTTATTGGCCCGTGATGAGTTGGTTCAGCTGAGGACAGTGAGGTCCAGGGTCCAAAAAAATACGTTATTGGGATTTTTCTTATAAGAAAAATCTTAACAGCAGTCTGGTTGGGAAGTTGGGAAGTTGGTGGTGTTGGTACACTCCCGAGCCTCGAAGAGCACGTAAAGCTGTCGGAAGGAGAATAAATAAATAAATTAAATCCATTAGTCTTATTATAAGAAAAAAACAAAGTCAAATTCAAGGAGATACTATAACAAACTTTCAAAAATCGATTATTTTAAAACACCCTGTATTTTCAAATACCTACTACTTACCTATTTGCCGCGATGCTATGCGGCTCGTCGGTCCCTTTGAGGTCATTCACTTTAGCATAAACTAGGTTAAAGTTCAATGTCTTCATACTTACGAAACAGAATATAACAGAATGTTTAAATTTTTTCATAATTTTTTTTTTGTGCATTAGCTTGAGGTCATTTTTAATATCGTTAAGAAGTTTCTTGTATTGGACTAATAAATATCATGGCGGCTTACAGATGGTGAAACTAGCACGGTAAGTTACAAACTATTAATCTGAAGGTGTTTCTTCCACCAGGGGCCCTCCCACCAGAGCAACCGGACGGTTCAGGACAAAGAAGAACCGTTGGTGGACAGGGGATTATGGTTGGGAGCCGGAACACCAGTGGTTCCCTGACAATTGGCAGTTTGTATGGTCCACCAGAAAATCTAAATACTCGTAGGAAAGTGGGAAATCTTGAAAGACTTGTCAGTATTGACCATGGAATTAATAAATACAGTGGAACTAATTTCTGTATTATTTTTTAAACTCCGTAGTGTCCTAAACGAGCATACTTATAGTCACAGATTAATCAATAATATACAGATGGAACGTACAGAACACGGCGGTGTCGTAGCCACGATGGATTTCACCGGCTGCAGTACGTTGCTTGTAAAGACTCATTCTGGTTACTCTGTGAATAAATTCACAGAGTAACCAGAATGAGTCTTTGAGTTGAAAGTTTTTTATTTTTAACAATGAAGTTTTCTTAATTGGTCTGGCTGGTGGAAGGCTTCGGCCGTGGCTAGTTACCACCCTACCGGCAAAGACGTACCGTCAAGCGATTTAACGTTCCGGTACGACATCGAGTAGAAAACAAAAGGGGTTTAGATTTTCATCGTCCTCCTAACAAGCCCGCTTCCATCTAAGATTGCATCATCACTTACCATCAGGTGAGATTGTAGTCAAGGGCTAACTTGTAAAGATTAAAAAAATTAGTAAAAAGCGAATTTTTTCCAAAAAGTTCCATTTGTAACTTTATATTTTGTTTTCTCGAGAAATTCAAATTTATAGTAAAAAATTGTATACTTGCTATTCAATGACTTAGCATTCGCATGGTTTTCTTTTTTTCTTTTTATTCTTTACAAGTTAGCCCTTGATCACAATCCTACCTGATGGTAAGTGATGATGCAATCTAAGATGGAAGCGGGCTGTGAGGAGAAGGATGAAAATTCACACCACTTTCGGTTTCTATACGACATCGTACCGGAACGTTAAATCGCTTTGTCGGTAGGGTGGTAACTAGCCCACGCCGAAGCCTCACACCAGCCAGACCTGGACCAATTTAGAAAACCTCAATCAGCCCAGCCGGGGATCGAACCCAGGACTTCCGTCTTGTAAATCTACAGCGCACACCACTGCGCCACGGAGGCCGTCAAAAATATTTCAATCGTCGTTTCCTTGTTATACAGGTGTATGCACTATAATGTCATCCAATTCTCAATCTAAACAGCGCGCGATAATCAACGAGCTATCGTGGGGAACTCGACTGAAGATAATGAAGGAGCACCAAAAAGGGGTCCCAAAGACCCGACGTGTTGGTATATCACTGCTCACTGAAGGTAAACTATTTTTAATTTAGTAATACAGGTGTTTTACGATGTCAACTCAACTTCTCTTACACTTATCATGGGGAAGACGACTGAAGATAATGCAAGAATTCAAGAAAGGGGTCCCACAGACCCCATGCGTTTGTATGTTGCTCCTCAATGAAGGTAAAGTATTGTTACTTCAGCTATTTATATGTGGACACTACGATGTCATCAACTTCTGAATTTCAGAGCCCAATAATCAACAAGCTATCGTGAGGAACCCGACTGAAGATAATGAAAGAATTCAAGAAAGGGTGCCACAGACCCGGTGCGCTATATCGCTCCTCACTGAAGGTAAAGTATTTTTAGTTTAGTTTTACAGGCGTATACACTACGATGTCGTCTTCTCAATCTCAGAGCTCAATTATCAACGAGCTACCATGGGGTACACGACTGAAGACAATGAGAGAATTCAAGAAAGGGGTCCCACAGACCCCATGCGTTGGTATGTTGCTCCTCAATGAAGGTAAAGTATTGTTACTTCACCTTTATAGATGTGAACACTACGATGTTGTCAACTTCTCAATCTCAGAGCCCAATAATCAATAAGCTATCGTGAGGAACACGACTGAAGATAATGAAAGAATTCAAGAACGGGGTCCTACAGACCTGATGCGTTGGTATATTGCCTCTCAATGAAGGTAAAGTACTGTTACTTCAGCTATACATATGTGGAGACTACGATGTCATCAACTTCTTAATCTCAGAGCCCCATTATCGACGAGCTACTATGGGGTACACGACTGAAGATAATGAAAGAATTCGAGAAAGGGGTCCTACAGACCTGATGCGTTGGTATATCGCTACTCACTGAAGGTAAACTATTTAGTTTTGTGTTACAGGCATATACACTCTGATGTTATCAACTTCTCAGTCTAAGCAATGGATGATAAACAACGAGCTATCGTAGTGAATACGACTGAAGATAATGTAAGGGTACCAGAAAGGGTCCCAGAGACCCAACGCCATTGTTAGTTTAGTTTTACCGATGTAGACACTACGATGTCGTCAACGTCTGAGCAATGGACGATAAACAATTAGCTATTGTGAGTGAAGATAATGAAAGAATTCAAGAAAGGGGTCCCACAGACCCCATGCGTTGGTATGTTGCTCCTTAGTAAAGGTAAAGAATTGTTAGTTTAGTTTTACGGATGTAGACACTACGATGTCGTCAACGTCTGAGCAATGGACGATAAACAATTAGCTATTGTGAGTGAAGATAATGAAAGAATTCAAGAAAGGGGTCCCACAGACTCCATGCGTTGGTATGTTGCTCCTTAGTAAAGGTAAAGAATTGTTAGTTTAGTTTTACGGATGTAGACACTACGATGTCGTCAACGTCTGAGCAATGGACGATAAACAATTAGCTATTGTGAGTGAAGATAATGAAAGAATTCAAGAAAGGGGTCCCACAGACCCCATGCGTTGGTATGTTGCTCCTTAGTAAAGGTAAAGAATTGTTAGTTTAGTTTTACGGATGTAGACACTACGATGTCGTCAACGTCTGAGCAATGGACGATAAACAATTAGCTATTGTGAGTGAAGATAATGAAAGAATTCAAGAAAGGGGTCCCACAGACCCGACGCATTGATATATATCGCTCCTCTTGTTTTCGACTTGTTTTCGTAAATAGAATAGTATAGTTAGAGACGGGTACCGATCAGTTGAAGGGGACGACTTGCCGATATAAGGCGCTCGACTTCAGTATGCTTGTGGCGTTCGAGCCGTCCACATTTCTTGTTGTGTATTTTTTATGGGTTACTTGGAATAGGCGGGGAGAGTGACTTGAGTGGAAAAAGGGAATGTTTGTTAACAGTTAAAAGGATCCTTCAACCCCACACACAACGTTCACAAGTGCGTGACTTCACTCAAGGTCAATCTCTGCCATTCTAGGATCTTATTTTGGTTACAGTTTGTTAATTAAGTTGTCCTGACTGACTGAAATGTTGTAAATAACCTTTGTTCGACATTGGTTTCTTATTTTTGTAATTTCACTTGGGAGTCTTCAGGGGCCCCTTAGGTACGTGTGAAAGCAAAAATTAGTGACAAATAATTTACAATATTATCTACATAATCTGATGGTGCCGAAGAAAAAACTTAAAAAAGCTGCAGAAATGGCGAAAGTAAAAGAAAGAAATACTTTGTGGTAAGTGTAGTGTTCGTGTATATATACACCGGTAGTGGGGTAGTGTTCGTGTATATATACACCGGTAGTGGGCGAGAGCGGCCAGTCTATGGCTGGCATCGAGAGGAGGCGGACGTGTGCAGCTGGCCATTATAGTGTAGTGGTGAGACGGTGACTTACTGCTATTACGGTAAGGACAAGGGACCTTACAAGTGGCGACGAGGTGAAAAAATAAATAAATAAATAACTGTAAGTAGTTATAATTATTATCCGTAAATTGTTGTGTTCTGTTACTTGGTAATTGGCAAAATCGCTTGCCCAGACTACGGACCCGGTTCTTGCCTGCCGGTCTGGTTTGCAGCGATTGAGCTTAAACTAAGTCGCTGTGTAGACTATGGTCTAGGTTACAGCGACTAAAAAGAAAAAAAAAAAGAAAGAGAATAAGTAAAAAAAGTAAAATGAATACAGCAATGCGGTTAGTCAGTTTTATTTTTGAAAAGGACAGAAGGTCGAAGTAATAATTACTCTTTTAATACTGTTGAATAAATTTAATGTTGTTTATCAAGACATTGTGTCATTGGTGCCAAATGACATGGCATTTTATGAGTGTACAAGTGATAGACATGTCGTAGCGTGGCAATTTCGTTAAGTGGGCAAGTAATAAGCCAAATAGCTAAATTAGTTACCTTCGTTGAGTCGAGCGATCCGTAAGCCGGGACTATATCCCGCAGCGATTAGCTGGAATAGACATATTCCGTTTTGTGGAGTACGCCTTGCCGATTTGCCTGCTAGACTGTCAAGTTCACTATACCTGAGCTGGTACGGCCAGTACGGTAAGACAAAAGTTGTTGTGTTGTTTGCCAGTTGGAGTGACGGTCTTACATACATTACGTATTTACTAAATGACGTATACAGGAATTAAAATTTATTTATCGTCACATCAAGTATTACCCTCAAAATTAAAGTTTAATGGGTATCGATATTCGTTGCAGGTATCACATTGTACAAACTTTATGATAAACATCGGGTATGGCCATAGTAGTTGTAGTGTGAATTAGCGTTTGAATAAGCGATAGCCTTGTCTCAACGTTTTATGATGAGGAAGGCGGTATTCGTGAGCTCCAACGTTATTTAATGGTGGTGTTAAGAGTCCAGTATTACAGCGATAGCAATACGGTGCTACAGTACACAATTAAGTGAAAGTAATTAATTGAGTGAACAAATTAGTGATTAGGTAAATCGCTAGAGATACTGAAAAGTAGTAAAATTAATAAAATAAGGAGTCGGTTGTGCCATTTAACGGCGGTCAATCTCCGACTGATTTATAAATGTTTTATGTTTACCCTCATAACATTTCAGCTAATACATTACAAACGTGATCTAAAACTAAAACCATGGTTGATGGTTTGTATAATTTGAAAAGGAATAGAAGTGATAAACTGTGTCAAGCGCATAAGTCGCCCGCGTCGATAAACATTGGCATACTGCAATTTGCGCACGGGTTTGTGCGTGAATTGAATCTATCGTGTGAAATGTGATAACAAAATATTGTGGGTGCGGCGTGTAAATGGATATGTAGTGTTGGTATATAAGTATGTATGTAAGTGTGTATGTATGACGATGGTGTGGAAAATATTAAATTAAATATTTCAAATAATAATAATATTATAAATAAATAAAATAAATAAATAATGGATATAACCTACTCGTACATCGATCTTTGAGATAAGAAGGAGATTTGATGACAAAAGGGTGTGTAAGTTTTACTAGTGAAAGATAAGAATAATCGAGAGATTTAATTGGGATTTAAGTTGAGCAAAGCTAGTGATTAAATAAAATGTTGGTATGGGGAGTGTTGTGAGGTTGTTGCAGTTGTGTCGTGGTCAAAGGGGTCACTCCACTGCGTCGTGGGTGTTGGTCCTGAGCATAACATGGGCTATGCTGTGATAGAAGGGGACGTTCAACTTGTGGTTAAGGTGGTTAAGTGTTGTGAACGCAAAATGGTGTAAAGGATCTCATAGTAAGAGACCATTCTGAACGAATGTGGACACGGAGATGTCACTAAGAGTTGCTGTTCGATGGTGAGGTGGTGCAGAATTGTTCTGTCATCGTGCAGGTGACACTCAAATAATAATTATTTGTCATTGTATTAGGGTATTAATACTAAATCACTGTGTTAGTTTGAAGTTATAAATAGCCAAGGAACATCCGAAGTCAGGCGGCGTGTTATGTGAGCGACATTGAGGGAGTCGCTAAAAGTTGTAGTTGTTTTACATTTGAGTTATTTAGTATCATTCGATTAAAGATTTGTTGTTGAACGTTGAATTGAAATTTGTTGTCGTTTCACCCTTATGTGTGTGTTATGGTGTATTTGATAGACTTCTTAATTGATCAAGCAGATGCCATTGTTTAACCTGAAAGTTTGTACAACTTGATGAAATTTAGTTTTCTTATTTTCAAAGAGTTTTTATGATGGTGCTCGCAATGCGTTGTGAAGTGAAATTGCACAGGATCATCATTTGGTCGGATTACAACAAGCTATAATTATTGATTAGTCATTTTGCAATGTAGGTTGGTGGAAATACTTTCATCAAGACCTAGCGCAGTTAAGTTTAAGTTTTGACGCAATTTAACTATGTATAGGTGCATGATTGAGTTTAGCAGATGTTAGCAGTGGACTGTGAATGGCAGGGAGAACAGTCCTATATATATATTAGAATGAGAAACAATAGCCATTGGTTTGAAGTCAAACAACATTGAGACTAACAACGAATGAGCGGGTCAGCGTAAGTTTCAATTTTACAAGACTATTTGTTACAATTAAATATTATAACAAAGTAAGAGCATTGCGGCAAAGTTAGAATTATCTGTCAATTATTGTGACAGCTTTTGACGGGTACTTAATAATACTTGATTAATGAAAACTGACATTTGTGACAGGTTCAACCAAACGAATGTTCGAAATATCATCAGATTTGCTTTATATGTTGTCTTCTGCACAAAAAAAAAAATTAGAGAAAGATAGTCAAAATGTAAGACCGCTATGTAAAAAAAAAAAGAAAGAGAGAGAGGAACTGTTGAGTTCTCTGTCATCATTGCTTCCAAAGTAATAGTATTAGAGTGCCGTCCAGTGTATTGATAAATCTGACTGCATTAGTGTCACTTGTGGAGCAGGGGGTTCAATTAGTGGTCGATCCTACGATGCTTACAGACTTTCTTAAGAGTGTCATCTGTAATACGGAAATTAGTAAAAACAAAAGTATATTGAATTTGAATAAGGAACTCTTAAAGTATAAAACTGTCATCTGGTTTAAAAAAGTTGAGTTCCTACACAGCGTTTGCCTTAACTGGAACTATGTGGTACGGACATATCTAAAACCAAACAAAAGGATGTTCTTATTTTGTGATGTTGGTAAACATACTGGAATTGTAACTTATGCCTGGTTGATAGTTACGTTCCGTTATGCGAAAATCGCTATCTTAGCGATGTCTCATAATGCTCAACAGACTATTTAAGGCGGTGCTGGCGTAATTAATTTTATTAAGTTGCAGATAAACATGTGTGATGGTGCGTGCTCATGCAGACGCATGCTCGTGCAGGCGAGTGCTCATGAAGGCAATGCTGCAGAAGTTTATGCAGAGCGCGGAGGACCGTGTTGTTCGCAGTGGCTCTGGTACATGCTGTGGCACTGGATTACAATGGGGGTGATGAACTCCAGACGTATGCGGTTTATCTATTTTTGCAGTAGGCAGTTCTCTGCCCAATGATCACACAGTTAACTGATTTGCCAGTTCAGTCCAAAAGTCAAGTCGGGCCAAAAGAAGAAGGAATCGGAAGAAGAAAAATGTATTTGGAACTTCAGAATTTCATTAAATTGAAATTGGGTTAAAAGCTTCGGAATTCCATTAAATTGGAATTGGATTAAAACCTTCAGAACTCCATTGAATTGAAATTTGCTTTGGAATTCCATTAGATTGGAATTTGCTTCGGTATTCCTTTAAATGGGGATTGGCTTCGGAATTCCATTAGATTGGGATTAGGTTAAAGACTTCGGAATTTCGTTTAATTGAAATTGGGTAAATAAAACTTCGGAATTCCATTAGATTGGAATTAGCTTTGGAATTCCATTAAATTGGAATTGGCTTCGGAATTCCATTAGATTGTAATTAGGTTAAAGGCTTCGGAATTTAATTTAATTGAAATTGGGTTAATACAACTTTGGAATTATATTAGATTGAAATTAGCTTCGAAATTCCATTAAATTAAAATTGGGTTAATAAAACTTCGGAATCCCATTAGATTGGAATTAGCTTTGGAATTCCATTAAATTGAAATTGGGTTAATAAAACTTCGGAATTCCATTAGATTGGTATTAGGTTAAAGGCTTCGGAATTTAATTTAATTGAAATTGGGTTAATACAACTTTGGAATTACATTAGATTGGAATTAGTTTCGGAATTCCATTAAATTGAAATTGGGTTAATAAAACTTCGGAATTCCATTAGATTGGAATTAGCTTTAGAATTCCATTAAATTGGAATTGGCTGCGGAATTCCATTAGATTGGAATTAGGTTAAAGGTTTCGGAATTTCATTAAATTGAAATTAAAACTTCGGAATTCCATTAGATTGGAATTGGCTTTGGAATTCCATTAGATTGGGAATAGGTTAAAAGCTTCGGAATGTCATTATATGGAAATCGAGTAAAAAACTTCGGAAAGGAAAAAAAGAGGGAGAGTATTGGAAGAAAGTGGAAGATACTTTCGACTACTTTAATCCTGAACCACATGTGGTTGGAAATCAATAGGTGGAGAGTATGGTAGGAGTAAAGGAAATATAACAATAATTAAATTTGTTAAATAGGAAGGGATGTAGGGTTCGTGTATATATACACCGGTAGTGGGGTAGTGTTCGTGTATATATACACCGGTAGTGGGCGAGAGCGGCCAGTCTATGGCTGGCATCGAGAGGAGGCGGACGTGTGCAGCTGGCCATTATAGTGTAGTGGTGAGACGGTGACTTACTGCTATTACGGTAAGGACAAGGGACCTTACAGTAAGTAAAAGAGTTGGGGCAAAAACTCAAGAGACTTTTCGGGAATTGACGCTTGTTTATTTTTAACTTAGTTTTGATACAGGGTCCCACTTTTGATGACTAATGGGCGCTACGCCACTGGGAGTCTGCTATAACTTTATATTCCAGGGCAAGACGACCCGAAAGCCCAAGATGACAAAGCTACTGAAGACCCCAATTCCGAAGACACCAGTATGAAAATCAAACTTTTCCGGTTAATGTTCGAAACAATAAAAGACAGTGACCTAAAGGTACGAAGGGCAGAACTAGTGAAGGCGCAGTATGGCAACTATTCGACTTTCGAAATAGGTAATGTAACATGTCATTCATCAACCCGTATTTGACTCACTGCTGAGCTCGAGTCTAAGCTAACCCCTCTCAGAATGAGAGGGGTTAGGCTTAGTAGTTAGTTAATCCACCACGCTGGCCCAATGCGGTTTGGCAGACTTCACACACGCAGAGAATTAAGAAAATTCTCTGGTATGCAGGTTTCCTCACGATGTTTTCCTTCACCGTTGGAGACACGTGATATTTAATTTCTTAAAATGCACACAACTATTAATGCAAGAGGTAACTTATCAAAGGTTTAATTTAAATTTTGAACTGGTTTGCACAATCAAAGCTGTTTACTGAAAAAAAATACTTTGGAGCGTAAAAAATTACAACTGAAAAGTTGGAGGTGCTATTACGGACTTTTCATACAAACTTTCAACCCTTATTTCACCATCTTCTCTTTTTATTTTAGGGTCAAAAGGTACCCTATGTTTTGCTGCAAGGTCTCATTTACCATACCAAAATTCATCTTGATCGATTTCGCCGTTTAGCTGTAAAAAGTAACAGTCCCTCTAGCCAAGTGGCAGGTCGATTCTCTTTCTACTATTGCTAACGCTTCGAAAACTAGAAATATGTATGGGAATGACATTTGCTACTCAGACCAATTATAGAAGGACCTGTATCGCACTCATAGTCACGAACAAAATAGTCTGTCATTTTCTGAGGAAATATCTTATACTAAACTAGAAGTATTTGCCCGTTTTTTACACAATTCAATTACACAAAACGGTATTTTTATGGAGCTCTTTAACGGAAGAACACGAAAACAACTATTTAACATCGATTCTATTGAGACAGTTTTTATAATCGCATTAGATCGTTGATCATATACTTTGACAGGAAAGTAACGTCTAGCGAGGCAGGTCCTATACAATAATTGGTCTGAGCATTTGCTATCGACAGTTCACGTGATCTGTCATTCGCATACATTTTTCTAGTTTTCGAAGCGTTAGTGATCGTATAAAAAGGAAGACAGACAGACTTACTTTTGCATTTATTATATTGGTATAGATAGATAAAAACTAACTATTTTTTATAGGTTTTCTAATAGGGGATATAACTGATAAATTAAACGTAGTAACGGATATATCTTTGACGTTGAAGAAAATGTACGCCGAGTGGAAACCAATGGAACATATAAATGCTTACGAGCAAATAGCTAACAAGGCTATAGAAATCAGCCATTTAATAGACGTAGTCAAGATCGTTCATAAGAAAATAACCAATAAACACGAGAAAGAATCGGTAGAAGGTCAATAAATAAATAAAATTTAAATAAAAATGTCTTTTATTTCTTTATAACACACTAGTGGACGCCCGCGACTTCGTCCGCGTTATTCCTACACCCACCTACCCTTCCATTTTTGTAGAACTTTCAAATATACATAAAGCCTTCATACATTGATTTCAATTTTACACAATGGTTAAGGCAGCGCATGCGATTAAGTCTGTTTAAGAGGAGTTTCGTACGACCTGTATGACAAAAACTGTGATAACTCTGCTAATATATGTGTTACCAATATAAAATATAGCCTATAGCACTCCTCGATAACGTAGCATTCTACTGGTGAAAGAATTTTTGAAATCGGACCAGTAGTTCCGAAGATTACCCCATTTAAAGAATGTTACAAACTTACAAACTTTACCTCTTTATATTATTAGTATAGATTTGCTCGTAAAGTATCGCTTATTTCACCGATTTCAATAACTTAATGTATCTCATTACGCACATGTGCCGTAATCTATAATTATAATAAATCTGTAGAGAGGTCAATTCTGTACATGAAATGTATTTCCAAAATAACTATCAGCGGGTGATTAGTGATTGACACTGATGCCAAAAATGCAATCAGTAAAATTTTTGTCTGTCTGTATGTTCGTTATAGAAACAAAAACTACTTGACGGATTTTAACGAAACTTGGTACAATTATTCTTCATACTCCTGGGCAGGTTATAGTATAATTCTCATCACGCTACGATCAATAGGAGCTGAGCAGTGAAGGGAAATGTTGAGAAAACGGGAGAAGTTACTCCATTTTTTAAACTTCCGTCGCGTGGTAGGGTAGTGGTATGGAAAGAGTAGGGTAAGGCTACTCATCCCCTGTATGGTAGGGTAGCTGTAGGGTGGGAATAGGGCAGGGTTTACCGCGGACGAAGTCGCGGGCGTCCGCTAGTGTAATATAAAACCTTTATCATCCGTTTAAAAACAAACGGTACTTATTTAAATCGTAGCAAAGAGTATTTATGGCATATTTATTTTTTTATTTAGCGTTTTTATTTTTTTATTCTAAAATAATTGTCTAAATTGGTTCAGTAGATCCAGATACAATACTACAAACTGTACCTTTTTTTATTTTACAAGTTAGCCCTTGATTACAATCTCACCTGATGGTAAGTGATGATGTAATCTAAGATGGAAGCGGGCTAACTTGTTAGGAGTAAGATGAAAATCCACACCCCTTTCGGTTTCTACACGACATCGTACTGGAACGCTAACTCGCTTGGCGGTACGTCTTTGCCGGTAGGGTGGTGACTAGCCACGGCCAAAGCTTCCCACCAGCCAGACCTGGATCAATTAAGAAAACCTCATTTGGCCCAGCCGAGGATCGAACCCAGGACCTCCGCCTTGTAAATCCACCGCGCATAGCACTTCGCCATGGAATTACAATCTTATTTGTTTGTTTGAACACGTTAATCTCAGAAACTACTGGTCTGATTTGAAAAATTCTTTTAGTGTTAGATAACCCATTTATCGAGGAAGGCTATAGGCTATATATTATCCTCGTTTTCCTACGGGAACGGGAACCACGCGGGTGAAACCGCGCTGCGTTTACTTAGTATAAAAGTATGCATTACAGCTTTCTAGGAAATAGTATAGCGAAACATCAAGGGTTCTTGATGACTACGGAACCCTACGAGAAAATGGTACAATATATACATATAATCAATATTTTTACTGTAGACTTAATTTTGTTAGGGAAATTAAAATACAATCACAAAATAATTAACTAATAATTGGCTAGATAATAGTTATTACAACTCTCTATATTTATAACTAGTAGCAGTAGAGATTATTGTGAATATACCTCGTTTGGGAAAGTACTACATCATCATCATGATCATCATCATCATCATCATATCAGCCGATGGAGTCCACTGCAGGACATAGGCCTTTTGTAGGCACTTCCAAACATCACGATACTGAGCCGCCTGCATCCAGCGAATGTCTGCTCGCTTGATGTCGTCAGTCCACCTGGTGGGGGGTTGCTAATATAAATTATAGCACCTTGGGACCCCAAGTACTGCAGTCATGGTTATTTTGCAAATTAATTACAGGCAGACGAGACTCAGCTGTTTTAAGTCACTGAGATAGATAATAACCCTGCAGCGTCATCGCGAACATCGGCTGTGTCTGTCAATTATTAAAAAAAGTTAACAAAACTCAAATAAATGATCGTCTTGAAGACTATTATTATTACCGGTAAGTATACATGCTCGTGCATTTTAGAAAATTAAATATCACGTGTCTCAAACGGTGAAGGAAAAACATCGTGAGGAAACCTGCATACCAGAGAATTTTCTTAATTCTCTGCGTGTGTGAAGTCTGCCAAACGGCCTAACCCCTGTCATTCTGAGAAGAGACTCGTGCTTAGCAGTGAGCCGAAATGGGTTAATAATGATGATGATACCTACTCGTAGCAATGATATTTTATAGAATATAGAATAAGTTTCATGCACAAATGCCTGAGGTTGCTAATTGTCATAATTTCAATTAGTTCGCTTATTAAACAACGAAAGATATTTAAACAAATAATATCTAAATATTGTCTACAATTTCAAATTATGTGTTTAGGAAGTGGAAAAACTAAATTTAATTAAATAAATAATGTAAGTAAACACAAAATTGTTGCGTGCGCTCATTGAAATAGCTAAATTGGGATCACTTTTTGCGGGGATTTTATAGGCACGTAACATATCTATAGAATAAAATATCGTTGACTCGTAGTATCATAACTTTCTTTTCTTAGTTATTATATTTATTTATTGTACCTACTAGCGGATTCCCGCAGTTTTACCTGCGTAGTTCACGTTCCCTATGAATATGGAGATAAAATACTTGATAAACTTTCAACTATGCTTTCCAATGGTGAAAGACCGAAACAGCGCACTGTAACTTGTGTTTGTGTTGCCTGGGAAGCATTGTCGTTCGTTATGTCATCGTCAGGATAGTTAGTATAGGACGTTTTTTTGGCGTCTAAATCTACAATCTGCGTTGGAATTGGGGGTGTTGCTGGATATCCACTGGGCTATCACAAAAATGTAAAGGAGATAGTCCAAAATTGTATGGAGCCCAGGATCAGTCATTGTACCCTGGCGGAAATAAAAGAAAACATTTATTTTTACTATTTTTGACTACACAAATCTACGAATTTACTTTAATTCTCTCGAAATAATTCTCTCTAGAAGAAATGCAACACCATAATGTATCATCTATGTACAACACGGGTAATAATGGCGGATTGATGACGTTTTCAATGCAGTAGTCGTTCTGACGTTTGCTGTCAATTGTCATGTCATAGTTGCTTTAAGAGCGCCATCTTGTTATAACTCAAAAACTTGGGTTTTAATTTTGTTTATTTCTTTTTATTTAGTTAGATTTATTCAATTATTTAGATTTTCATAGATACGGGGTACAAGCTCAGACCAATTATAGAAGGACCTGTATCGCACCCATAGTCACGAACAAAATTGTCTGTAATTTTCTGAGGAAAACGAGCTTAGATTTGGTATATATCTTATACTAAACTAGAAGTTTTTGCCCGTTTTTTACACAATTGAATTACACAAAAAGGTATTTTACGGAGCTCTTTAACCGACGAACACGGTTACAACTATTTAACATCGATTCTATAGAGACAGTTTTTATAATCGCATTAGATCGTTGATCATACACGTTGACAGAAAAGTAGCGTCTAGCGAGGAATGTCCTATACAATAATTGGTCTGAGGTTACAAGAGTGGACCTTAAATGGGCTATCTCCTTTCTGACAGCTCTCATCATGGCTGCGGGCGGGCAGGTCCCGTACAAGGATATACACAGTCGGGCCAGCCCCAGGGAGAAGCAGAAGATGGCGACGCTTTGCCACGAGCTGCTGGCGGAGTCGCTGTACCGCATCCACCAGACGGACCCCATCCGGGACGAGATGTCCACCACGCTTGGCTTCCAGATCGGCACTATCATGGGTAATGGAAAAAACACACATACCTACAGCCGAACATAGAACCTCTTGCTTATTAGAAGACATTATTGGAATGACATTTACTATCGACAGGTCACGTGATCAAGTTTTCGAAGCGTTAGCGTTTGTAGAAAGAGAATTTACGCGCCACACAAATGAGATTGTAGTCAAGGGCTAACTTAGAAAGAAAGAAAATACAATATAAATATATACTAATATTAGAAACGCGAAAGTTAGTCTGTCTGTTACCTTTACACGGCTAAACGGCTGAACTGTTTATGATGAATTTTGGTATAATGATAAATGGGATCTTGAAGCAAATATGGGGTACATTTGACTCTAAAATAAAAATGGGGAAATAGGGGTTGAAAGTTTCTATGGGAAATCCTTTATTATTAGAGTTAAGTTAAAATACGAAATATAATGTGACTAGCGGAAACCCGCGACTTCGTCCGCGTGAAATTTAGTTTTTCACAAATCTCTCGGCAACCATGGATTTTTCCGGGATGAAAAAAAGCCTACTTGTTAATCCTGCGTAAACGGATTTTTCCGGGATGAAAAGCCTATCCAGCGTAAAATCTATTTCCATTCCAAATTTCTGCCAAATCGGTTCAGTAGTTGCGGCGTTAAAGAGTAACAAACATCCATACAAACTTTCGCGTTTATAATAATAGTAGGATTCAAGAATTTTTAAAATTCAACCCCTAAAGGATTGCGCAAAGGAGCGCGGAAATGCAGCCAGTATTCTTGCCACCATTCCACGTGGGCATGATTTGTATAGTTATTAGGATAAGTTATCTTAAGCTCCTTATTGTATTCCTTCTCAGTAATAAAAAAAAACATCCCTAAAGTGGTGAATTAGGGGTAGAAGTCGCGGGCGTCCGCTAGTAATAAAATAAATGTTTACTTGATCAGGTACAATCCGCGAGAAGTACAGGATGATGTTGGAGATATTCAGTCAGACGATGAACAAATACACGGGAAAGTCTAAGTTGATCATGCCGAACAAGTCGGAAAGAAAGCCCATACACTTTCTCTGGAGGTAAGACATATTCTTCTTTTACTTCATACATATTTTTCTTTCACTTCCAGGAAAATATCTAAAACGCTGGTAAAATCTTTAATTTTGGTTTAAGATCCGGCATAAGGAATATATACCCTCATCTGTTATTTATTTGAGATACGAATTCAACAATAGGTACCCATTATATACGAGGTATTTTTAGGGCCCGAGACGAAGGCGAGGGCCGCCTAAATAGAAACCGAGTTTATAATGGGTTTAGCCCCACGTGTTACACTCTGCTTTTCACTACGATTGCGAGAAAATAAAATAGTTTAGTCAATATTCTCAATTTCAATTCAATATTATATTAATTTAATCAATATTCAATGATTTATATTGATTGAAAATTAAATGTACAAAGTCTACAATTTTGGATATAAAGGGAGATGCTTTTACCCGGCAACATAATTTCTGACTCCTGTAAAGGTGAATAATGAGTATGTGAGGTAAACGTGGGAGATAATAGTTTAAAAAACTCCTTTCGTAAGTGAATCCATTCGTTGTTGTTTTCTCCACTTTACCTAGGTAGGTATTTAAGTAAATGCGTCTCGACTTTGGTAACAGATTGAAAATTTCATCCATCTCCAAACACCATTATCACTAGATGAAGACAACAATAACAATTAACGTTGAACAATATGTATGTTACGGTCACAAATTTACAATAAATTTCATTAAAAAAATCAAGTATGGATTATTCACGGCAATATTGTTTTTAAAATTCTCGCTTTTTAATTTTATTTTTCTTTCACACGAGAATAAGGCAAAGGTATTACACCGTACAGGATGTCCCATGTCTTCAAATCTCGCTCTATTTGCAACTCAATAAAAATTAAATAAAAAAATGAACGCATTCCACAGACAAGAACGTTTCATTCTAATTTAAAGTTTTTATTTATTTTCACAAACACAAAACAATCAGGGCCTTACCTATAATGACTCTATTTTCGAATAAAACCTCCTCCGTTTTATAGTAGGCTAGTGCTTGGCTAGTACTCGTAACAGACAAGAATTAAAAAAACAAAATTACTTTAGCCCCTAGAGGCTAAAATACTTGTTTAGCCCCCCTGTGGAGTGGTAATATGACAGTGTTTTTGAGCAAGAGTAGTGAAAACACATTTTTCATACAAAATTTAGGAAACCATGAACTAGAGAAAAGGAAACAAAGGAAATGAAACTTAATACAGTTAAATTAAGCATACAAATAGTCATCTCAATGTTAGTTGTGGTCAACTACGAACGTTATTTAAACAAAAAATACATAATTATCATTGGTTCTACTGCAGAATGGAGATGATAAACTGGCTGGAGATTGAGATAGATCGACTTGTCCACATACTGGAGCAGATACCGATAGACATGCTGGAAGACTACCACGAGTCTATAGAGGAGAAGGAGAAATTGAATGAAATGGACCCGGAGAAATTGAATAAAATGGGACTTAGAGCTGGGGGAATAACCCAAGATTTTGGTAAGTAGTTGAATCGCTAAAAGAGAAATCCAGTCACTATATATACCTACTCGGGCCTAAATTATACGAATGGTACAAAGCTGAAAATTGGTCATAAATTAGGACAATTAAGGAGAACTCATGAGGCCAATTTTCATAAAAATCTATAGTTGCCTAATCAATTTTTTTTAAGGATTGATTTATTAAGAATGTCAATGGGGGGGTCAGTTCATTAATGCAATGTTTAATCAATGTCTGTGGGATTTCGTCTGCGCCAAAGCTGTGTTTGTTTTCTAAACTACGAATAATCTTGTGTATTTCTCGCTCAGTAACCGGCTCTAAGAACAAGGAATTAATAGATCGTGATTGTGCATTATACATATGCGGGTTGTGGATTTTAATGGATGTTCCAGCGTCGGCGTCGTAGGATGATTTTCCAACTAATGTGAAATACTCATTGAAAAGGTTTGCCACTATTTGTGGTTCTTGAACTAAGCCCGATTTTGTCAAGAGTTTCATGTTTTTAATGTCTGTCTGTGTGTTTTTGTTTGTTATGTTCTTTATTATGTACCACATAGTTTTGGTTTTATTTTTAGAGTTACGCATCATTTGTACATTGTCTAGCTTCCTCGATGTTTTAATGCATTTTTTAAGTAGTTTACTGTATGTTTTGTGGTGTTTTTTTAGGATACTACTGTTTGACTCATTAGATAGTATTTTGATTATTCGTTTGTGGCGGCATGGCTTTCTTAGGCCGGTAGTTAGGTAAGTTTTAGGTCTGGTTTTAATCTTAAGTCGTCGTTTAGGAATACATATGTTAAGGATCTGTACTAGTTGGTCAATAAATTACCTTATGGTAGGCAATAATTCGCATCCCTTAGACATAAAGTTAGTAGTAGTTAGTAGCGTTATCAGTGTCAAACTGTCAGGCGACATTTTATAAAGGATTTGACACATGTAGTCAAAATACGAAAAAATGTAATGTCCCTCCCGGGCTGTTGCGATACTTAAAAATGCAATACTTTCCGCAGAGGCACAAATAGCTCAAAAGGAGGAGGAGGTCAAGCGAAGTTACCGCCAGGAGTTTCTGATGGAGAAGGTCGGTTTGTCAGCCAATGCGAGCGAGGGGTTCCTCCGAAGGTTGCCGGTGGAAGACTTGTTGAATTTGGATAAATTAAACTGAAATAAATTAAATATTTACAAGTATTCTTAGCTTATCATCATTATCAACCCATATTCGGCTCACTGCTGAGCTGCACAGAATGAGAGGGGTTAGGCCAATAGTCCACCACGCTGACCCAATGCGGATTGGCAGACTTCACACCCGCAGAGAATTAAAAAAATTCTCTGGTATGCAGGTTTCCTCACGATGTTTTTCCTTCACCGTTTGAGACACGTGATATTTAATTTCTTAATATGCACACAACTGAAAAGTTGAAGGTGCATGCCCCGGACCGGATTCAAACCCACACCCTCCGGAATCGGAAAACAGAGGTCATATCCACTGGTCTATCACGGCTCAGTTTTTATATGTATACAGTCTGTTTCATAGAATTATAAGTACCTTGTACCGAATCGTAAATCTATGGTCTGGTTTTTGATTCGATAGAAATCTGACATTTCTATTTCCGGTTCCTTGTGTCAGTCACTTTTGAAATTTCAGTTGTCACAAACCTTTTTACTGCGTGTTCGTTTCATTAAACCAAACTAAAAATCATTCATAATATGAAAATTGATTTCACATATTAAATTAATAACGGACGCCCGCGTAAAATTTAGTTTTTCACAAATCCCTCGGGAACCATGGATTTTCCCGGGATGAAAGTAGCCTATGTGTTCAAATAAAAATCTTATTTTCAAACAGTCAAATTATTTTTTTCCTGGGGGGGGGGGTTAAAGAAAGAAAGAAATATCTTTATTTTTAGGTAGTGCCGAACATTACAATATTTAATTCTAAATATATAGCTTATAGCTAGAACAATAAAAGAAGAACGCCCTGCAATATGTGGCATAACCTAGAAAAATGCCCTAACTCAGCATTTTGCTACATACTTCCTATCCAAAAAAAGTATGCAGCACTGATTTTCAGTTAGGACCCAGTTCAGGTGCCGCCACGTACACAGTTCAACATCCTATGTAAACCAACGACCCTTTAATAATGTAAACTATTATTAATTAAGAACTGATTTTTACAAAAATACAGAAAAATAAAACATCGATGAAAATAATAATAATAATAATAATAATAATAACAATAAAATAGCAGTGCATTGCTCTACTGGGACCGAACGATTATCACTGACAGGTATATTGTAGCCAATAGACCTGATATAGTGCTAGTCGATCGGTCAGTGCGTCGTGCAATAATTGTTGATATTACTGTTCCACATGACGATAATCTGGTTAAAGCCGAAAAGGAAATAGTATCAAAATACTTGGACCTTGCTCACGAGATTACCGCCATGTGGAATGTTGAGTCAACTATTATTGTTCCGATAGTTGTTTCAGTCAATGGTCTTATTTATTTATTTATTTATTTTATTAGGATAACCAACAGCTATAACAATTTCACATGTTAATGATTTACATTGAAATAAATATATGAGTAGTTATTGCATAGCTAATTATACGTTAACACAGCGTACACAAATTAATATTATGTCAATACTACAGTTGTCAGAAATGAAATGAATGAATGTCAAATTACACAATACAAATTAATATGCAAAAAATGTCAGACTACAATAAACTAAAAGCAATAAAATTAAAAAACAAGTCACATAAAATTAAATATAAAAAACAAAAAAAAATGATATCTAAAAAATTACAAAAAAAAAAAACAATTACAAAAAAAAAACAAATTACATTTACACATTACACAAAAGATTTTACAATACAATTACAATTAAAATATTATGTTATTACTATTATTACATGTCATTATTATAAGTCAATTATAATATTATGTCAATACCAGTTGTCAGAAAGTCTTATAGCGAAAAGCTTCGACCAACACCTTAAGATGCTTTCGCTTAACTGTTGGATCAAGAGTCGGATACAGATAATCTGGTTAATTCTTGAGACGGCGCGTATTGTGAGGAGGTTCCTCACTCTGGAGCCCTGACCACCGGTTGCTTGGACACTCAAATGTCCCGTAGCGGGAGGGTGAATTTTTTTTTATAAATTTTTAATAATGTTTTGTATTTTATACTTATATTGTTAGAAATTAAAAAAAAAGAAGTAATAAATAAATGAGAGAGTAATAACAATAAAAAATCACCTGCAATATAGTTACGTAAGGTATACTTTTCTTTATTAAAAACTCTTTTTCCTAATGGAGATAACTAAATACTTGTTATTTAATATTAAAAACATTAATAGTTATTATAAAACAACATACGAATTTGTTATTGAAAATTAAATATAAAAATAACTAGCGGACCCGGTCAAGCTTCGCTTTGACTTTAGTGGACTTCTTCCATTCCCTACACCTAAGCTACCCCTACCCTACCCCTACAATAACCCTACCCCTGCCCTACCCCTGCCCTACCCCGGCCCTACCCCTGCCCTACCCCTACCCTATGTTGAAATTTTTCCTGAATCTTCTTTCCTAAAAACCTCACGGAGCCCGAGATCTTTCCAACGAATGCAAAACCATGGAAATCGGTTCGTTCGTTCTGGAGTTATAGCGTCAGGAAGGAAAACTCGACTTATTTTTATACAGTAGAAATAAACACAAATACTAATCGAACCATTTGTAATCTATCTCCCATCCATAGTCTATAGGCCACCATCGACTGCCCGTACCATTGCCACGGTATCTGTCCCGGGGAGTTCTCCGCGTCGTAGTGTGACCAGAGAAGTTAGCTGATGTACTAATTTTCCCCATAAGAGCATCCCGAATTTTCTGTGCTTCTCTGAGTTTCTCTATTTTCTCTAGATGTCTTATTTTGTTTATCTCGTCTATTCTTTTTATCATGTCGTCTGCCTGTAACGAAAATTAAACTAAGTTTTTAGTGCGGAATATTTGCTGTTAAGCATAGGTTAGCAGAAGCGTCGAAAGTGGATTAAAAATAAATGAGGAAGCCAATGTTTAACAAAAGGTTCACAATATTTCGTCAGGACAACTTAATTAACAAATCAAACTGTAACCAAAATAAGACCCTAGAATGGCAGAGAATGACCTTGAGTGGAGTCACGCACTTGTGAACGTTGTGTGTAGGGTTAAAGTTGCCTTTGATTGTTAACTAACACTCCCCTTTTCCACTGAAGTCACTCTCCCCGCTTATCCCAAGTAAACCAAAGAATTACACGACAAAAAATGTAGACGGCTCGAACGTCACGACCGTATAACGGACGCCTTATATCACAAGTCGTTCCCGCCAACCGATCGTTACCTCTCTCTAACTCCCTACTCTTTACGAAACATGTAGCGTCGACACGAGCCAACACGAGATCGAGAGACGTCATATCCGTCTCAGACTACTATTTCCTACAATACATCATCATCATCATCATCATCATCATCATCATCGTCACCGTCACCGCCACCGTCACCGTCACCGTCACCGCCACCGCCACCGCCACTGGAGGGTGTGGGTTCCAATCCGGTCCGGTTCATGCACCTCCAACTTTTCAGTTGTGTGCATGATAAGAAATTAAATATCACGTGTCTCAAACGGTGAAGGAAAACATCGTGACGAAACCTGCATACCTGAAAATTTTCCTAATTCTCTGCGTGTGTGAAGTCTGCCAATCCGCATTGGGCCAGCGTGGTGGTCTATTGGCCTCTCTCATTCTGAGAGGAGACTCGAGTAGCAGTGAGCCAAATATGGATTGATAATGAAGGCTATTAACCTCAGCGTACACTTCAGGTATGTAGTCGGGCCGATGTTCCTGTGGCCGGTAGCCATATTTGGTCTCTATCTCATGCATCATGTTGACGAGGTGGTGCTGCTCCAGGAAATGTTGCTAATCGCGTTCCATGTATTTCCTGCCACGCTATAGTTCGTCTCTAAGGCCACTACCCTCGACGAACACCTCGGGTATATAGTCGGGCCGGTAGCAGTACTTGGTCTCTATCTCATGCATCATTTTGACGAGGTGGTGCTGCTCCAGGAACTGTTGCTAATCGCGTTCCATGTATTTCCTGCCTTGCTATAGTTACGTCTCTAAGGCTACTAACCTCAGCATACACCTCGGGTATGTAGTCGGGCCGGTAGCAGTACTTGGTCTCTATCTCATGCATCATTTTGACGAGGTGGTGCTGCTCCAGGAACTGTTGCTAATCGCGTTCCATGTATTTCCTGCCACGCTATAGTTCGTCTCTAAGGCTACTAACCTCAGCATACACCTCGGGTATGTAGTCGGGCCGGTAGCAGTACTCGGTCTCTATCTCGTGCATCATGTTGACGAGGTGGTGCTGCTCCAGGAACGGCTGCTAATCGCGTTCCATGTATTTCCTGCCACGCTATAGTTCGTCTCTAAGGCTACTAACCTCAGCATACACCTCGGGTATGTAGTCGGGCCGGTAGCAGTACTTGGTCTCTATCTCATGCATCATGTTGACGAGGTGCTGCTGCTCCAGGAACTGCTTCTAATCGCGTTCCATGTATTTGCTGCCCTGCTATAGTTCGTCTCTAAGGCCACTAACCTCGGCGTACACCTCGGGTATGTAGTCGGGCCGGTGCTCCTGTGGCCGGTAGCCATATTTGGTCTCGATCTCGTGCATCATGTTGACGAGGTGGTGCAGCTCCTGGAACTGCTGCTGGACACGCTCCATGTATTTCATCACCTGCATCACGGCGTCCATCTTTGACTGAGTTGTTTTTTGCGCTATGCCCACCATTTTTCTGTAGCTGGAATGGATGATGACGAATGATGAATGATTAATTTATTCATGAAAAGCAAAGATTGTCTGGATATTTGCAAAATAAATAAGATTATAAAATTTATTAAAAATCTTTTATCGTAATTAGATGAAAATTGACACAGTTTTAGCTTCCTTACATTAAATGTGACATTTTTTATTACATGAACTATAAACATAAACGCACAAATAAAAAAGATATTATTCATCAACGATTATTATGACCTACGACGTCATTAATTCGAACCATTTTGTATGGAACGTTTCTCAGGGATCCGCGGCAGCGCCGCAAATATGACCCTATATATCCCTGTAGCTCCGAAAGTAATAGTCGCAGATCTCCTGTTACTTCTACAAAATTGCTTTACTATTAGCATACTCCTACTTTATAGATGCCTATGTATTTTAAAAAACTGTCATCATCCCTATTGTGGATGTCACGTTTTGTCAGTGCCGGATTAAGGTAACTTGATGCCCTAAGCAAATTTTCTCCCAGTGGTGGAAGCAGTGGCGTAGCTTGCCTTGTAGGGGTCCTATATAAAAACTAGTTGGGGGTTCAATATACGAACGGCAAATCCCTAATATATCTTTAGCAGATTTTTGCTCCGGGAAGCACTAGATTAAGTGAGGTTGTAGATTAAATTTTACTAATTTTTGCTTCGTTTTAAAAACTTAAGGGGCCCTTGTAGACCCCGTATCATTGATACGGCCGATATGGCGGTAGCTACGCCCCTGAGTGAAAGTAGGTCCTATCCTTAAGTAATTAGATGTGAGTATGTAAAGGGGTGTGTGTGTAAAGGGGTGTGGATTTTCATCCTTCTACTAACAAGTTAGCCCGCTTCCATCTTAGATTGCATCATCACTTACCATCAGGTGAGATTGTAGTCAAGGGCTAAGTAGAAATACCGACTATAATTATCACATGAAGCTCAAAACCTGCCTACGGCTCAGGTAATGGACACAAGGCGGTACTTCAAGGGATGTCGCGACTGCTTTGTAAAGTTTTATCTTAGAAGCAATGTTTCTACCTCAAGTGAAACACATAACTCTGGTGGGATAGTTACCGTCACGCTGCCAGGCGGCGAAAATAAACACAATTTTTTCTCAGATCGAACTCATATTTTAGAAAATCCTTTATCCTACTACCTTATCAGCCGATAGACGTCCACTGCTGGACATAGGCCTCTTGCATGGACCTCCAAGCACAACGATCTCGAGCCGCCAGCATCCAGCGGCTCCCTGCAACCCGCTTAATATCCTCGGTCCACCTAGTGGGGGGTCGCCCAACACTGCGCTTTCCGGTGCGGGGTCGCCATTCCAGCACCTTGGGGCCCCAACGTCCATCGGCTCTTCGAACTATGTGGCCCGCCCATTGCCACTTCAGCTTCGCGACTCGCTGAGCTATGTCAGTGACTTTGGTTCGTCTGCGGATCTCCTCATTCCTGATTCGATCACGCAGAGAAACTCCAAGCATAGCTCGCTCCATCGCCCGCTGAGTGACTTTGAGCCTTCTAATAAGGCCCATAGTCAGCGACCAAGTCTCGGATCCGTATGTCATCACTGGCAACACGCACTGATCGAAGACTTTCGTCTTCAAGCACTGAGGAATTTCGGACGAAAAGATGTCGCGGAGTTTCCCGAACGCTGCCCAGCCGAGCTGGATTCGGCGATTCACCTCTTTCTCAAAATTGGACCTACCTAACTGGACTGTGTGTCCTAGGTATATATATTCGTCTACAATTTCGAGCGCAGAGTCCTCAACAATAACTGGGTGGAGCGGTACATGAGTATTAGTCATGATCTTCGTCTTGCTCATGTTCATTTTTAGGCCCACACGTTGAGAAACCCTGCTGAGGTCGTTGAGCATGGTACTAAGGTCCTCCAGAGTCTCTGCCATAATGACTACATCATCGGCAAAACGTAGTTGAGTGATGTACTCACCATTGATGTTGATGCCAAATCCGTTCCAGTCCAGAAGCTTAAAGACATCTTCCAATGCAGCGGTAAATAGCTTTGGGGAGATCACATCTCCCTGCCGCACTCCTCGCTGCAGTTGGATTGGCCTCGTAGTCTGATCCTGTATACGGACTGACATGGTGGCGCTTTCATACAAACACTTCAACGCTTGAATGTACCTGTAGTCGATCCGGCATCTCTGCAAAGACCTCAGCACAGCCCAAGTTTCCACCGAATCGAAGGCTTTCTCATAGTCCACAAACGCTAAGCAAAGTGGCTGGTTATACTCTTCGGTATTCTGTATAACCTGCCGCAGCGTATGAATGTGGTCTATGGTACTAAAGCCTGCTCGGAAACCGGCTTGTTCGGGAGGCTGGAAGTCGTCAAACCTACGGGCGAGACGATTCGTGATGACTCTCGAGAACAACTTGTAGACATGACTCAACAACGAGATGGGTCTGTAATTCTTCAGTAAGGTATTGTCACCTTTTTTGAAGAACAGAACCACCACGCTCCTGTGCCACGCCTTAGGTGTTGTACCCTCGTGAATGACGGAATTGAACAACCGCTGAAGGACCTTAAGTATCGGTTTTCCACCCGCTTTCAGGAGTTCTGCTGTGATTCCGTCATCACCTGGTGCTTTGTTGTTCTTAAGTTGTCTGAGAGCCATACTAATCTCGTATAGGCTGACGTCCGGGATATCTTCGGTATAGTGTCGGGTCAATTTGGCTCTAGGATCTTTGGCCAAATTGTCAACAGGCTTTTGGGTAGAGGTGTATAACTGTCCGTAGAACTTCTCGACCTCACTCAAGATCTCAGGCTTAGAAGAAATGATATTGCCCTGATCGGTCTTCAAACGTGTCAACTGTCTTCGTCCAATAGACAGATCTCTCGCGAACACTTTCGAGCCTCGATTGTTCTCGATTGTATCTTTGATACGCTCGGTATTGAAGCGTCGCAAGTCGCATGTCTGCGATTTAGAGATCTGTCTATTAATCTGACGGTATTTTAACGCGTCTGTTGAAGACTGCAATCTCATTTCTTGTCTTTCCTCCATGAGCTTGAGTGTATGGTCCGAGAACTTGTTAGTTCTTTTTGTACGGTGGGTTTTGAAAAACTTAAACCCGACCGTATGGACAGTTTCTACAAGTCTGTTGTTTAGATCGTCCACATCAACGCAATCTGCTAGGCAATCGAACCGGTTCTGTAATTCCAGTTGAAAGCTCTCGGGGTTTTGGATTTGGGCAGGAGTAGGTCGGAGCGTAGATTTCACAAGTTTGTACCGTTCCAGCTGTAAGTTGATATTCAACGTGCCTCTTACCATTCGGTGATCACTACCGGTTTTGACCCTGTTGATCACAGAGACATCATTGAATATATGCCGTCTGGTAGACAAGATGAAATCTATCTCATTTTTCGTGGAACCATCGGGGCTCATCCAGGTCCATTTCCTGTGTGGCGGCTTCTTGAAAAAAGAGTTCATCATGAAGAGTCCCTCCTTTTCCATGAAGTCAGCCAACATTTGGCCCCTGTGGTTCCTTTGCCCATAACCAAATTGCCCCACTCTCAACTCTGAACCGCTTCTCATACCCAGCTTTGCATTGAAATCCCCCATCACAACATTGTAATAGGAGTTTGAGGCATGTATGGCTTTTGAGATATCCTCATACAATACCTCTACCTCCTCGTCGGAATGTGTCGAGGTCGGCGCGTAAACCTGTATGATTTTCAACGAATACCGTTTGGTGATTCGAAGAACGAGGAACGCTACCCTGCTCGACACACTCTCGACTCGTACAACATTGTTTACGAGGGACTTGTGGACGATAAACCCGACACCACCCTGGGACTGTTGGTCGCCCTCCCGGTAGTATAACAAGTTGCCGGATTCGAGGATTATCGAGTCCTCCCCCTCTCTTCGGACTTCAGATAACCCTATGATATCCCAGCGCAACTTGCTAACCACTTCTTCCAACTCGATCATCTTTTCGTCGGTCCGTAGAGTGCGTGCGTTAAATGTTGCCAGGTCCAGTCCAGTTATCCTACTATCCTCTTAATATTTGTAAAGTTTTATAAATTAAGAACTGATGTGTTTCTACTTATGGTGGACTAATTACCGTCACGCTGCCAGGCAGCAAATACAAGCACATTTTTTTTAGATCGTATCATATCTAAGAGGCAGATGAGACATGTTTTAGGCATAGACAGATGAGACATGTTTTAGAACACAGCAATACTTACTGTTCAATGATCTCCGACATGAGGTAACCTTTCTCGTACCAGTGCGATGGTTCATAGATCTCGCGTATGTGATTGATCTCTGCGACGTGCGCCTTACCGCGGTGCGCGTATTGGTTCATCAGCTCCGCCATTCGCACGAGGAAGCTGGCTGCGTTTTTGTAGAACAACATTTGTTCTGCGAGTACAGTGTGCGATAACCCTTGTATCAGAGATTGCTGTGTTATTTCAGGCGTCCACAGATCCGCACCGGACGCGTCGCATCAAACGGATTGTTAATTTTACGGTAGTTAAAATCCCATAGTTAGCAGGAATTTTAATGGGAGTGCTAACTAAGGGCCTTGAAAGCAGAGGCGTCTTTACCTATAGTGCAAGGGGAGCGTTGCGAGGCGCCGCGATCTCAGGAGTGCCCGAGCGCCATTAGCCGCGCGTGCTATATAGGGTGTTGCAGAGCATTTCCCATAACTTCAAGTCCATTTATACCTACTCGTAGGAGCCGAACTGCATAACTATGTTTCTCAACTAAAAAAAACTTTTTATGTTTTCATACAAAGTAATTCAAATAATTCCAACTATTCATGTAACACACGCCTTTATCTATCCTTGCATTTTAAAATACGTAATCGTAGTGGTAAGACTGTCGATATCCAAAAGATATTGGAACTGGCTCTCCGCACTTCTATAATGTATATTTATCAATGAATATATAAGGATGTGTTATAAAGGACACAATTTAAGATCTATTTACAAAAGAAATGTTTTTAGTCCGAATATATTCATTTTAGAACACGTGGGTACTCGTATGTTGCTTAGACATTTTTAATTAATTTTCCTTTAAGAATATAACCCTAGAGTTATGGGAAATGTACGAGCACCCTGTATTGTATAGGACTATAGGTACTAGAGGAAGGCGGGTGATGATTGCACACGGGCGCTGCGTGAGCTAGAGACGCCTCTGCTTAAAAGGCTCAAAGTCCCTCAGCGAGCGATGGAGCGAGATATGCTTGAAGTTTCTCTGCGTGATCGAATCAGAATTGAGGTGATCCGTAGACGAACCAAAGACACTGACATAGCTCAAGCCAGTCGCGAAGCTGAAGTGGCAATGGGCAGGCCACAGTTCGAAGAGCCGATGGACGTTGGGGTCCCAAGGCGCTTGAAATGGCGACCCCGCACCGGAATGCGCAGTGTTGGTCTGGGAGCGATACATGAGCATTACACATTATTTTCGTTTTGGCCATGTTCATTTTCAGGCCTCTGAAACTCTGCTTAGGTCATTGAGCATTGTTGGTACTAAGGTCATCCAGAGTATAGGTATTAAGATAGAATGGTATCGACCTTATCATCAGAAAACTTACCAAGAATGAAAAACAACTTTGTTAAAATCATGTTTCTTTTAAAATTATACTTTCTATGACAAATTTTCCAATTTTTGTAGTGGGAGTAATTTTGATTATTGCGGTCAGTATTGTTGTTTTAGATTGCAATATTTTATTTATTTCAAATCTGTCTCTTATTATGAAGAAAGTGAATTTAGTGTTTTTTTAAAGTATGTAACCTATGTAAAACTAAAATGTTTAATTAATTAGAAATTAACAAGAATTAAATTAAATTAACTAGAAAATTAACATTTTCCAATTAATAGTGATAAGAGAAATGTATAATAACCAAGTGTTGATTTGTCATGAAAGTTTATCACATACCTATGAATCGAAAGTTTACCCCGTGGTGTGGGGTGTCGTTATCGTTAATTTTGTACATTATGGTTTAAACTTAAAGTGCTTTAATCTACGGAACCCTACACTGCGTGTGGCCCGACACGCATTTGACCGGTTTTTTTTTAGCTTAACTTGAAAGGAAATAATCCATTTCAAGTCCACTCTTGTACCCCGCATCATTAAAATTTGAAAAATACCAGGATTTTATTACAATTTATTAAAGTGAATAAATCTCACTAAATAAAATTAAAACCCATGTTTTTGAGTTTCAACAAGATGGCGCCCATAAAGCAACTATGACATGACAATTGACGGCAAACGTCAAATCGACTACTGCATTGAAAACGTCATCTATCCGCCAATAATACCTATAATAGTATTACATTTCTTGGGAGATAATGAATATTATTTCGGAAGAATTAAAGTAAATTCGTAGATTTGTTTAACCAAAAATAGCTAAATAAAAATATTTTCATTTATTTCCGCCAGGGTACAATGACTGATCCTGGGCTCCATACAATTTTGGACCAAATCCTTTGATTTTTACAGCTTCAAGGGACTGTGGACCTATTATATGGTTTTCATTATAACTCGACCGATACGGATAGGACAGACAGATAGTCTAACAGATTGACTGATTGTTGACAACAGACAAAATCTACACTAATATATAAAGCTGAAGAGTTTGTTTGTTTGTTTGTTTGATTGAACGCGGTAATCTCAGGAACTACTGGTCCGATTTGAAAAATTCTTTCAGTTTAGATAGCCCATTTATCGAGGAAGGCTATAGGCTATATTATCCCCGTTTTCCTACGGAAACGGGAACCACGCGGGTAAAACCGCGCGGCGTCAGCTAGTTATCATATAAAGGTTCCTTTTTTTGAGGTGCAAGCTGCAGAACCCTAATTAAAAAATACAAGATATTCAGGTAACAAAATAAAACAACTAAACCATTCTCTGTAAGTACATATTTTATTTCGTCTATTAAATTATTCTGTTTTACTGAGAAATTCAATCGAACATTTCTAATCATTTAAGGCTACACATCGTTTTCTTTTATACAATAAGATACATAATAATAAATTGTTCTCTATAGAAGTAAAATTCGTCGGCATATCAATTTGATACACCGGATTAAGGCCTGATTGTATAGAAATTGCCAACTATATGTATAAGTATATATATTCACTTGACTCCTAAATGGACGACCGGTCGCCCACCGTATCCTTTACGTGACATGTAAAAAAATATAAAGTAAACTAAGGGCAATAGGCGAGCACAGTATCATGCTCCGCGCGATAGAGGAATATAAAGATTTTTTAAATGGCTCACAACGGTAGATTAAAACCGCATTCCCTGACTGTCAGCTTCTTCAAGGCAGACGGGCTTTTCGATAAAATACTCGCAGGCAGCGAATGAAAGGCAAACACCATAGAACAGTCCTTGCAAATATGCTCAGACGAATTATGTAGAGACTCGCCTCCTAGACGTTACCCCTGTCGTATGAGATCAACGATCTAACGCATTTATAAAAACTGTTTCTATAGAATCGATGTTTCATTGTTGTAATCGTTTTTGTCGTGTAACGAACTCCCTAAAAATGTGACATTTAAAACGGCCAACATTTAAGTATGACAAATTAAATTTGCAATAAAACCAATATTTAAAATCGATTCTTTAGCCGGATGAAAAAAAAATTAAGTTGTGGGGGTGAAAGTGGGGAAGAATAACCGAATGTCTGCAAATATACTCGAGTGGGGTCCCAAATGAAAGCGCACTGAAAGAGAATATTGATAACTTGATCGAGAGTGTAATTTCATGATAATCAGTGGTTTTCAAAATTTTTATATCTCTGAGAAATCGTTCCATAGTTGTCAATTAGTATAAAATCAGTATAATATTGTACATTATTGTAGTTACATAAATTTAATCATTACACCTGACATCTCCGCACAGTATAAAGCATAATTCTCGTACGTTGCACTCAAAATGACTGAAAACGACATCTTGTCTTCAGTCATAGACAAAACATAAGCCGTAGACAGATAAGGAAATAGACGACCGATTGGCATGATAAAAAAAATCGATTTGTACGTGTTTTTCACATCACTAAACCATTTTTTCCTCAACATATTTTAATTTAACTGGTTATTTAGATTTTTTTAATAAAAGCATAGAAAATAAAAATCTATCCTTGAATGACAATTGTTAAGCTTGTTTGACCTGTTCATGTTATGACATCGAATATTTAATCGCCTTGTCTAGTTTCTTTACAAAGTCCATGCATAACGGTTCTCTTATAGTGATGCTATCTATTCGTCTATTATTTTCTCTGTCTACGACATAAGCGCAACGTGTTAGTGTGTTGAGATGCCATGTACAAACAATACAGATATACATACATTGGTAGACAGTTTGACTCGTGAATGCACGCCGTTTTGTTCACATAAAAATTGGAAAATGCAATCTTTACGACGTTTCCAGACATCGTGCTGCGCAATACAAGATTTAAGGTATCACCCATTACCCGTTTCAACTATTTCATGACATCACATTAACAAATCCCTCACAAACGGAGCGTTTGACAAAAATATTAGATTCACGTTTAGTATATCAAGTAACACCGTGACGTCACAAAATAGACAAACAGCGTTTTTGACGTTTGGAAAATTTGAAAAATACATGATTTTTAAATCCTTAACTTCTATTAATCGATATATTTCTCTCTTAATTCCATTTATAATGCTAAATTAATATTGTATATATTAAATTACATATGAGTCAATCAGCATATTGCAGACACACACACATATGTATTTACCGCGTGCATACACGAGAGAACACCAAAATACAGACATCGTAATATGTGAACGCGCGCTTTTTGACATTGACCTAGCCGAAAATTTAAAAAAAAAGTCTGGTTCGGCCATGGCTAGTTACCCACCCTACCAATAAAAGATGTACCGCTAAGCGATTTACCGTTCCGGTACGCTGCCGAGTAAAAACCGTCAGGGATACGGGTAGAACAAACTTGTACCACTTCCAATTGAGCATATAGGTACACAGGTTTGTGTTGTTGAATGGTGTGAAAACAGTAAACAACTTTTAATTTACTAAAAGATAGAAATAGGGTTCATTTACACGAGCGGTAACTCGCAGCCAGCGATATCGTGGCAGGCAGGCGACGGCGTCGCCGATTTCAGTGAGCGATGCCGTCGCCTGCCGCAGAGACGTTGCCGACTGCAGTCGACTGCGATCGTCGGTAGCAGCTCCCGCTCGTGTAAATGGACACTTACAGTTCATTTGTAAGTATTTCTTACTTAATTATATCAAATTTGTAATTAAAAAAAAATACGTGAGACACTCGGGGATTGCCACGGTAAAGCTACTGCATAGCATTTTTTATCAACTTATGCAATTATAATTATTTATTTATGCAGTATTTTTTTTCTTTAGGAAATAAAAAAATAAAAATGTCTACGTTGAGCTGAAAAAGAACTCTGGTTTAATAAGTATTGACCTTTAGTTTCACACCACTTGTCCAGTTGAGTCGATATGATAACGTCGAAATGTGTTAATTTGATGCACGGCTTGGTTGTTAGGTTTATTTTCGTTACGGAATTTCTTGATTCGCTCGCCGCGCAAATATCTAAAAACAATCTATTCTTTAGCAGGCAACAGCAAAACATGGAAAGTAATCGAATACTCTATATAACAGACTAATGTATTTATTAAAGTTGTATTAGTGTGTGTAAAAATACATGCGTATATTGCGATTCAAATTTTTTTAATGTGTGTAGTGTAAAGACACGAAATACATTTATTGGTGTTAACTATCTATGATGTGTGAGTTTACCTCGTCTCGTTAAAAAATAACAGATATTTTTTTTGGTGAATTTTTGTCGCGGTACAACTCCATAGTTAATTACTCTATGAAAAACGCGCGTTCGTAAATTGCACACAAATACAATATAAAATTCAAAGCCGCTAAAAAAAAATAAAAAATGGCGACGACAATATTATCTCAATAGTAAATTCGCAGAAGCGTTTTAACATCGCGCAAACTGTTATTCTAAAAAAAAAATAACTATAGTTTTGCTAACCGTAGGTTTTCGCAGATAAAAATAACCTTAGGTTACAATCTACTCGTATTATTATGGGAAAATTCATACACTTAATCTTATACATTAAGCCGGCCGGGGAGTTGACGTTCAAAGCTAAATGTCCCAAAATAGGCCTTTATTATTTATATTTTATAAGCAGGTATAGATAAAATAAGGAATGAGTATATATAGAGGAAGTCTGAAGGTGGCGCCAGTGACAGAAAAATTGAGGAGTAGAAGGTTAGCTTGGTATGGACATGTAATGCGTAGAGAGGAAAGTCACATTACTAGAAAAATGTTGAATGTGCAAGTGGAAGGTCATAAGAGGAGAGGAAGGCCAAAGAAGAGATGGTTGGATTGTGTGAAAGAGGACATGTGTGTAAAAGGAGTGGATGATGAGTTGACGAGTAATAGAAACGAATGGAAAAGATTGACATATTTTTCCGACCCCACTTAAGTGGGATAAGGGTAAGGAGATGATGATGAAGCAGGTAGTATTTTTTACCATTAGAAGATAATAATTGTTGTTCAGAAAAATATTTTTTTTTATTATTTTTAATTTTCAGAATTTTTGGAACCCGCATTATTTAGATAAATATTTTTTTTGTTTCGCTCCCTTGTCTACAAATTGAACATAGACAATACAGTAAAAGTGTTCAAAATCAATAAAAACATCTGGAATTGAATTCATATCCGGTGTAAGCTGTCAATGTCATTGGAGTAGGAGTAGTATCCGAATCACCGCCTTGTATATTCTACGATTTAACTTAGTTTAGGAGATAAAATTAGATAAAATTCTCATTGTACTGAGCAATATTTTCGTTGGTTTTGTATATAATAATTAAGAACCATACTCAGGAGTACCACCCTCAAAATTACGATTTAACTTGGTATTTATCCTCTTCTGTTTGTTAATCTGTTTATTTATCCTCTTCTGTTTGTTAATAATGTTCTGTTTGTTCCTAAATATTGTATTATGCAATAATAACCAGTGCACAGTAAAACTAACTGTGGTTTGTGTTGCACTATGGTTAGGCTTAATTTCAATGTGTTGTTTTTTGAATAATAAATAAAATAAAAATAAAAACCAGGCATTGTGGAACTTGCTTAAAGGAGATGGTCCATTTCAGATTCTTCCTTGTACCCTGTATTATTAAAATTTAAAAAACACAAGGTTTTTATTAATAATTATTAAAGTGAATAAATCTAACTAAATAAAAAGAAATTAATAAAATTAAAACCTAAGTTTTAGAGTTATATCAAGATGGCGCCCATAAAGCAACATGACAATTGACAGCAAACGTCAAATCGACTATTGCATTGAAAACGTCATCAATCCGCCATTATTACCCATTATTAGTGTTGCATTTCTTGGGGAAGAATGAATATTATTTCGAAAGAATTAAAGTAAATTCGTAGATTTGTTTAATCAAAAATAGTTTAAAATGTTATTTTCTTTTATTTCCGCCAGGGTACAATGCCTGATCCTGGGCTCCATAAAATTTTGGACCATCTCCTTTAATAGCAAAGTCAAAATTACGGTCCTAACTCGACATATGCGCAGGTCCTTCTAAACTAAGCAAGGTTCGTAGAATATACAAGGGGTTGGTTCGGATACTCTTCGTTACAAGGCATCCAAATTTTAGCTTTGAACGTCAACTCCCCGAAAAAAAATCTCCCTGTATTTACTATAAATGGTCAATTTCCGAAAATTTATAAATTTTACAATCATTCAACTCTTTAAAAATATATGCTATTGAATAGTTGGAACAGATTTCATTTATTTTTATACATTTTTTGTACACCACAGTAAAAATTTAAATATGGCCCTATTTATAAACATGGATTAATATTTAAAATACATTTTTCTTCAAAGTAAAGTGGACCTAAACTCTACTATTTAAAGTTGACTTTACTTTGAAGAAAATTGAGGTTTAAATTTTATTCCATGTTTATAAATATGGGGGAATGGGTCTATCGCTTAGCAAAGACTTGCAACACAAGCAAGGCACCTTATTTATTTAATAAGTTGAATTGGTCTAGTGACAATGAAAGGGGTCTACGAACTTGTCGTAATGTGCTTCGAGTCCCTTTTCATCGTACTGCAGCTTTTAGGGGCTCATTCACGTACTCCGCCACTAAATGCTGGAATAATATCCCTCCGCCTATAAAGAACCTTAAGAGTAAGTTTACATTTAAGAAGAAATTAAAAAGATATTTGCTTAGCAAACAGGAGGAATTACAGGATTATGTGGCGGAGTTTTCACTTCTTTAGTGAATGAAATTTCCTAGTAATCTTCATAGATTTCGTTATTTAGGTACATACTACAGTAGTTTTGTAAACTAGTTAATGCAAAAAAATATTTTCTTTTTTCTTTTTGTTTTTATTTTTATTTTATTTCCTCATTTCATGTTTCAATTATTATACTCGTAGATTGTTAGATATAAGGCTTATCATTATTGTGTATGTGTGTGTGTGTTTTATTTATACCTTTTAATTTTATATTGTTGCTTAATTTGTTGAAACACTTTTATTTGTTTAGCGTAGTCCTATTATTTAGCATATTAATTCAAGGTTGTTTGTTTTTAATTTAAAGGTAATATAGCATATTGTCACTGTGGCTATGTATATCCGTGGTGTCACCTGGATCGAGGTAGCAGCTGAAAATCAGCGCCGCTTGGCCAAGTACTTTGCTTGGTTTATGCGGCACAATGCTGAGCTGTTACCTTTTTTCAAGGTTGTGCCAAACATAACGAAGTGGTTTTTGATGCTTCAACTACTTTAGTTTTGATTTTCAATTGATCAGGTGGTTGAAGCATCAGACACAACAATAGTGCTTAATTAGGCATTGTGGTGTATGGCACAATTTTTTAAATAAATGTTTTTTCTTTCTTCTTTCTTTCTTTCTTTCAACAGTTACTGGAAATATATTTACAAAGGAAAAACCCAGTATCCATACAAACTTGGGCCCAAAAAATTCAAACGATACAATGTTGAAAATTGGCCATAAATTAGAATATTTATAAAAATATCGTAAGACCAATTTTCAGAAAAATCTACGTTGGCTAAATCAAGTAAATTACTGCTTATTGTTCTGGCTTGATAAAGGTGCATTTGCGCAGCTTGATCAGATCCATTTGCCATGAAATACATTTCATTATCTGTGTCTAACTGACAGTTTCTCTAGAGATTTGACATTAACTGCTGCAACTGTCAGTTTGACAAATATAATAGAATATAATAGACTTCGAGCCACGAAAGAAGTCCCGCTGCAAAATTTTAAACTAAAATTGTCAGCTTATATTCCTTGTTGGCCAATGTTATTTAGTCCATGATTCAAATGGAGTAATCTAGTAAAAAACACAAGATTTTTAGTACATTTTTCATTTCTGTATCTTTCTGAAGAGTGGGCCCAATTTTGGAATTCTCCCTTTGTTCAGCCAGAGAGGCTGCGATAGCTGGACATGCCTTACTTAAGTTACAGTTCTTTTCATGAAACAAGTCCCCCCAGACGCAGCTAATGTCTTATTAACGCTCTTTGTCACTTGGTAATGGCAGTCTTATAGTCATTTGTGTGACGCTGTCAATTTTAGTTCAGGTTTTAGCTGCGGGACTTTTGTCATGAAAAGGACTCTAAGTAGCTTTGGAAGGTGTAGTTGGGTGCAATCTATGTGACGTCTCCGACAAGGTGCGGTTGACCGTAGGACATAGGAGTTGGACTACGCGGTGGATTTACAAAACGGAGGTCCTGAGTTCGATCCCCGGCTGAGCCGATTGAGATTTTCTTAATTGGTCCAGGTCTGGTATTAATATTACTTCATTTACCTTAATGTCTCATAAAAATCAATATATTGAAACCTTGTCATCATATCTGTCTTTGACTACAATCTCACCTGATGGTAAGTGATGATGCAATCTAAGATGGAATCTCCTAAATTGTTAGGATGAAAATCCACACTCCTTTCGGTTTCTACACGACATCGTACCGGAACGCTAAATCGATTGGCGGTACATTTTCACCGGTAAGGTGGTAAGCCACGGCAGAAGCCTCCCACCAGCCAGATTTGGACCAATTAAAAGACCTCAATCAGTACAACCGGGGATCGAACTTGGACCTTGTAAACTACGCTACAATACTACTGTTTACCAACAAACAAATTCGCCTCATTGCACAAAAATCACTCGTGCTACATGGCAGTGGCATAAATAACTATTGAATAACATTTTATAAAAAAAACAATACATAATTTAAAAAAAAAAGTGTGTGTCAGCTTCGACGCACGAATGGAGTTTACTCTTCTCAATACATACGCCTGAAAAGTGAAAGGTGCGCAACCGAGGTGCAGCGCTGCCTGCGTGCCCGCCAACAGCGTGCACATGCGTGGGGACGCGCTAGGCATGTGCACGCTGTTGGCGGCAGCGCACGGTGAAAGGTGCGCAGAATAGGTTGCGCTCAAAAAACGTACCGGGGGGTATAAATGAAAAATCGATTCTTAAGGAGTGAACTCCAATAAGTTATGAAATGACATACGTTACGTTTTTTGTGCGCAACCTATTCTGCGCACCTTTCACCGTGCGCTGCCGCCAACAGCGTACACATACCTACGCACCCATGTGCACGCTGTAAACGGGCGCGCACGCCGCGGCCTGCTGCACCTCGGTTGCGCACCTTTCACTTATAAGGCGCGAGTATTGAGACGTGCTTCGAGCTAACTTTTTGTTTTTTTTAACATACACACTTTTTTTTGTTGGTAAACAGTGCACATCGAGTAGGGCTTTAGTAATACTTATGTTAAAGAAGACTAAATGTATAGAATTGTAAAATAACTAATAGACTTTATAATATACTTCACATTATATATTTTACTCTTACAATGATATAATCATTAAAAAAAAACTAAATGTATAATTCCACACACGACTGACGTCAGTCACGTTGAAATTGGGAGACTCTAGATGCGATAACATCTCACTGACTACAATATTTCTTCGATACAACAGTCCGCGCGATGTGCGAAATAAAAAAAAAATATAATAATAAAAATTCGCGAAAAACCTTACATTATTTATAACAGTAATTATAAAATTCTGAACTGGCATTTTAAAAAATATCTGTACATTATCATAATAATTATTATTACTTTATATTTATTTTAGTTTTTTTTTATACACATTACAACAATGCAGTTAATAAATATTCCGCCAAACATGGCGACGAGGGTAATAATACTAATTTAAAAAAAAAGAAGACATTTCTTTTCTCTTGTCGAAAAAACGTCTAAGTGACCTTAAAACCAAGCCATACCCGTGTGTCCAAAAGCAGTATTCAATATTCCAACATTAGCGACAAGACTGTCGCAGCGACGAAAATGTCGAGCAGTGATCGCAAACATTTATCCCCGAGCCGCCTCTATCTATTCGAATGTCTCTTCTCACAATCTTCCATACATCGACAGTCCTCAGTAATCGAATCCAAGGACATTAGACTCTCTTGAGACGTCCGCAAACATGCTCTGCATCTCGAGTCCACAGAGGTCCCGCTTTGAGAGTTTGCGTCCTCTGACACCGATTCCAGGGATCGCAAACTTTCAACTGATGTAAGTTTGTAAGGCCGTCTGAACTCCGCAATCTCTTCTTCGCTCATATTCAACATTAGCAGGGAATCTCGCGCAGTTTTGCCAAGTGACGAGACCTTTTTCTTCTTTTTGCTTATAACTGACTCCATTTTCGCCAAAGGACACGGTTTATTCAGACTTTCGGGCAGAGATTTCGGACTAGATCCACTCCTGGATCTCAATTTTGGTTTCCTTTCCGGTATATCCCTTGGTGTTGTACTCTCTGGTACTTTGAACGCGATTGTCTTCAATTTAGGGCTGTCCTTTTCGTCTGTCGCTGGCCTTTTTGTCAAATCTTCTAAAGAATTTGATTTTTTTAACTTCGCCCGCTCTGGGATTACTGGGGAGCTTTTGCGACCTTTGATCTCCACTGTGAAAATTTCTGGGATCTCCACAGCATCGTCTATCACCAATTCGGGTGATAAATCCAACATTTCCTTAATCTCTGCGTCCCTTAACTCCTGAGCGAGAGATCCTTGTGGAGATTTCGCCTCAGTCACTGCATGCGCGGTTCCCGTTTCGTAATCTGGGTTTTCGTACATCAAATACGATAACGCATCTTTCCCTAAATCTACTTTATCGACTTCCTTTTCGTCTTTTATGACTATTTTCTCCAATTCAACGACTCTTTCTTCTACCTTCGCGTCATCTATATACGCCAATTGTATTAGATCATCGGCTGCAACGTCACTAGTTTCGTCTATCGTTGCGATTGGCGCCAGATCAGTTGACGCTTTAACTGGGACTTCTTCTGCTTTAGCGTCACTTTTCTCTACACTCGGCATAGTGACCTCCCAAATGGTGTTAACTATCGGAATACTTTTCATTTGCTTGTCACCCATTTCCATCGCTAACACTTTACTAGTCATACTTGAGGTTATAGTGTTTTCGGGGCTGATATTTTCTTTAATACCTCTAATAACTTTAGTCGGAAGCTTCTCTACTGGATGCCCCGTTTCGGGACTCGCCTGTTTTTCTAGAGAGTTCTCTGAAGAAGACGTCAGAACGGACGCAAATGTCCGCGGTTTTACATCTAGTTTTTCATCTTCTAACTTAACTAAGGTTTCGCTGCACACAGCTGTGTCCGGTACATCACCGGCTTCAGGTTTTTCTGACGTTTGTGTTACGTTTCTATTAAAGTCGTTGGGTGTATTGAGATCTATGTCACACTCGCCGGATACGTCCGGTCGTGTGTCATTATCGCTTAAAGCTAAACATTTTTGTACTAATTTCTCATCGGTGGTTAGTTCGGTAACTTTTACGTTCTCCCCATTGTCAGACGTGTTGGGGAAAGTTTGGAACTCGCTTAGTGTGTTATCTGTATCTGTTGACGGGGTTTTGCTGTCGAGTTTTCTTGAAAACGACTCGTCTACGAAAGACACTTGAACTCTTTCTGACAACGTTGAATCTGTCGCTTCCGACAAACTGTCCGCGTCGTCTTTGTCCGTTTTCTCCGTCACACTACCCCAAGACCAAAATGAGCTTGTCAATGAGGAATCTTTTCTGGGCGGAGTACTCGATGTCGATTTCTTATCATCGTCACTGTTGCTTCTTGAAAATAAACTACTCGGATGTTGAAACAGACTGAGCAACTTCTCCAAATTAGTTGGAAGTTTATATTCTACTTTCTCCTCGGGCTTTGGTAAGTGAAAACTGGCAGATGGCGCCACCCAAGAAATCTTCCTCATACGCTCTAACCCTTTCGATTTTAATGCAGGGACATCTAACAAACTCGACGTTCTTTTTGGAGATGTGAGAGTTTCGCCAGACTCCTTTTTAACAGATTCCTTCAGACTTGAGCTACATGTCAGTGTGCCTTCGTTTGATGAGCTATCTTCTCTTGTCTCAGAGGGATTTTGTAATGAATACTCTATTCCAGAATCCGCAGATGTCACCATAACCTTTTCGTGCCTCGCCGAATCCACAGAACTCATACTAGCTTCCAAACTTGACAGGGAACCGTGAATTTTCTTACTTTTCCCAAATATAATAGGGGAAACACTCTCGTTCGAACTTATAGACACGTTCAAATTCACTGGAGTCACCTCACTGGTAGATTCGACGCTGCTACCTTTAGAAATTCGCGTCTCCTCGTGTATCACAATAGGTCTAGCTCTCTCTATGTTGAGACTCTCGACGGAGCTTCCAGAAATTTCTAAAGAAGAGCTACTGTCACAGAAGGCACTGACAGGCTTCCTCATCAGTCTTGACACTTCAAGGTCCGGACTGTCCAAACTCGATTCGCTTTTGTTTTTCTTTAAAACTACATTATCTCGAACTGCAGGTACTTTGTTTACACCTAAAACTACATTTACATCCTCTGTAGCGGTCTTTTTCATAGCCATTGTAGACAAATCTTGCATTTCTTGAATCAAATTTCCTAAATCTTCTGTTATGGCTTCTATTTGTTTGATTGCTACTTCCCGTTTCTCTTCCTTAACTAATTTATTTACATCTTGGTCGCGATGCGCTTTGGTTTTTAAACTATTCTCGCTTCTAACAGTAACAGATACTTCAGTTTCAACTCTGTCCATCTCTGTCACTTCTATGCTACTTTTAACTAATTTTGTGTCTGTCTTAACTACCTTATCATCGCCTATGTAATCGACGGTCTCATTATGAGACATTTGTTCGATTTTATCACCAAACGTTTCACTACCGACACTTTCACTAAATTTGTTTGTGTCACTAAAATTAATTAAGTCTATATTTTCACAATTATCACCTATAACGTACGTATCTTTTAATTTTTCGTTGTTTAACGAATCACTTACAGTCAATGATTTAGCATCACCTTCACTCGCTTTAATATCAACAATATTATTTTTAACAAAGCTTGATTCACATTCTTTTGAAACTGGTTCTAGTACACTAACATACTTCTCTGATTTTTCACAAACATCAGATACTTGAGAAATTTTTGGACCTAAATTAGATATTAATTCAGGTTCAATTATCACAGATTCAGGCATATTTACAGACTTGGAACTCTCTTTTAAGTCTTTTTTTTCTATACTTTCTGGCTCAGCATGCAAATTCTCTCTTAAATCTATTTCAATATTACTCCTATCACCGCCATGTTTAAGTTTCTCACAATTATTTTCTTCATTTTTACTGTCAGTAACAAAACTGATAAAATCGGGATTTTCATCTTTGACATTGATGAAATCAGGTATGCTCATAATTTCTTCGGTTTGCGTTAAAACAGTTCTATTCTCCGTTTTGGGGATTAAAACTGTTCTACTAACAATATATTCTGGTTGTACTTCTTGTAGTGTAGGTTTTATAGATACTGGTACTACAATATCCTGGATAATTTCAGGTTTAATAGATGTTTCCAATTTCACAACTTTGTCTTCTTGAATAACTGTAGGTTTATTTATCGTATCTATTTTTAAGTCCTTATTATCTGTAGGTTTCGTATTTGGATCTAGTTTTATGATATCACCATCTGTAGATTTTACACTTGTATCAAAATCGACAACAAGATCATCTTTTTTAATTTCAGTCTTTGTTATATCTTGTTCGAAATTTTTAGTGTCTCTCGTTGAAACAATATGATTTTTCGCTTGATTTTTATTTAAATCATCTTGTTTTACGATATTATCACTTTTTTCTTTGTTTTGTGTTTGTGTGTTATTGACACTCAGGTCTATGCTTGTTTTATCATCTTGTTCTTCATTATTTTTATTTTTATCTCTAGTGCACTCAACGGCGGCTACATTTTGTGTTGTGTTTGTACTTTTTTCTGTTACAACTGTATGTGCATTATCAGCGTCTCTTGAATAATCGAAAACGGGGGTGTTTTCATTGACATTTGAACTTGTGTCTGTTCTTACGGTGTCCGTGCTGTAGTCTATGGTAATTTCTGGGGCGGGCGACGACGAAGGCGAGGGCGATGGCGACGGTGACGGCGTGGTGGGCGGCAAAACGGGATTGTATATTGTGTCGTAGTTTCTTGTTACGGAAAATCGTGTTTTTTTCGGCGGAGCCGGATCAGCAACCTGAAAATAAATAAATACAAATATAAATAAATAAATATATTAGATTGCGCCGTGATTCCTGTGCCTATGATTCCGGAGGGTGTAGGTTCGAATCCGGTCCGGGGCATGCACCTCCAACTTTTTAGTTGTGCGCTCTTTAAGAAATTAAATATCACATATCTCAAACGGTGAAGGAAAACATTGTGAGGAAACCTGCACACCTGAGAATTTTATTAATTCTCTTCGTGTGTGAAGTCTACCAATCTGCATTGGGCCAGCGTGGTGAACTGTTGGCCTAACCCCTCTCATTCTGAGAGGCGACTCGAGCTCAGCAGTGAGCCGTATGGGTTGATAATGATACTGATAATTATTTATATTACAAAGTACCTGCACAACTTTGAATCTCGATGCGGTTTGGCAGTCCGACGCGACAGGAATCACCTGTAGAATAAACAACATTTTTAATCTATACTTAATAATATTATAACGCTGTTGGGAACTGTTAGAAAGCTATACTATCCCCGAGTGCTATAGACTATATTTTATCCCCGTATTCCTACGGGAACGGGAACTACGCGGCGTCTGGTATAAATAAATGGTAGGACGTGGTCTCTACCTACATAGCCGTGATGGTAAGTTATGTTTAATAATATAGATATGTAGACAATATTTAGGAATAGGGATGATGACAGTTTTTAAATTGTATAAAAATTAAGAGTATGCTAATAGTAAAGTAATTTTGTAAAAGTAACAGGGTATCTGCGATCATTACTTTCGGAGCTACAGGGATTTAAAGAGTCAGATTTGCGGCGCTGCCGCGGATCCCTGAAAAACGTCCCATGCAATGATCGTTAGATTTGTATGTGCGTTCAAACAAATTTACTAATATCTTTGTTATTTGTGCGTTTAAGTTTATAGTTCATGTATTAAAAAATGTCACATTTATTGTAAGGAAGCTAAAACTGTATGAATTTTCATTTAATTATGATAAAAGATTTTTTAATAGATTTTGAATATTTATAATCTCATTTATTTTGCAAGAATCCAGATAATCTTTGCTTTTTATGTATAAATTAGTTAACATTGACCTTATTTACCCGAATGTATCATAAAAAAAATCAATATATTCAAACCTAGTCATCATCCCCATTATTTGTATATAACTTTTGTTGTTTACTATGCGACTCAATGACATTAAGACAATTAGCCGCTTTTGTTCGCCTCAGTTTTGACACGCTAGTGACGTATCTCTATTACAATATCTTTGCTTATAGCACTGCTGCGATGGAGTACGTACCGAGAACCGCGAGCTGCTCGCTCCGGCGGGCACGGGCGAGCCGGCGGGCGAGGGCGCGGGGGACGGCGCGGGGGAGCGGAGCCGCGACCGACGCTCCTCCTCCGCCGGTAGGCACTGCTGCTGACGGACAGACAACTGTTTATATTAATCAAAATGCAGATTTGGGGTTTGATTCAAATGAGGAAGACCTCCACCATGTCCTGTGGGAATGCGGCGAGTACGAGGACCTCCGGAGTGCAATGTTGGGAGGGATCGTCAGAGAAGAGGTTAGCTCGGCGGTCAACTTCGACAAGCTGCGGGAGTTCGCGCATCGGTGGCACGCGAGGCGGAGTTCTCTGGACCGTTGATCACCGGTCGAAGGTGATGCATGGACCGCGGCGGGAAAGCGGATCTCAACGTCGTGTCATCCAGCCCCAGAAGGGGGAGAATGAGTATCAGGGGACAAGGAGCGAAAAGAGAAAATAACTTGTAGGGAGTCAAGAAGGCGTCCCGGGAACACGTAAAGAGCACGCCCTCCTTACCGGGTTCGCCCTCCCTCGATTCGGCCCAAATTACCGATAGGTTGAAAGGGCCATGGGAGGTGGGTTGTCTTTAATCAAAACTCAGACAATACAATAATATACAATATATACTATAGCTTGGAAAATTAGTCCGTAACACTGTCGATGGGCCGCGGGGGCCGGGGGACGGGTATCGATGAGAGAAAGAAGTTTATTGCTACACATAACTTATTAATAAATAATAATCGCTTTGAATATATCTCAAGATATCTCTGAATACAAAACATTGTGACAGAATAACCCTTCAGTTCTGGACGCCTAGTGACGCAAACACTCAAATTATGCTCAGTCGCCCTATCTAGAGCTACCTACTGACCTCCAGATTTACCCTAACTATCAAAATAATCAAGTAAATTTTAGGCAGATTTGGTCCTTCGAGCCAGATTATTAATCGGGCTCGAAGGACCAAAATCCTACAGTTAGCATCTAGACCATTGATTCCCAAAGTGGTCTATATCGACCCCTAGGGGTCTATGACAACCTGCAAGGGGTCTACGTCAGCGAAAAAAAAATTGGGGGTCCACGATAGTGGATCTCAACACGCTGATAGTACCTATTTACTTACATCATACTATCTTATAATATCAAAACATTACATTACATTATTTATAAAAGTACCTATGAAGTAAAAAAAATATTATATATGTTTATAAAATTGTGTAAGTTGTAGAATGTTTGTATTCGCTTTGTGGTCGCAATACATTTTGAACTTGTAAAAACCTGAGAAAAGAAATCACTACAGTTAGAAATTTACAAGAAATCAATACCAGGTAAGTAGGGGTCTACCCAACACGGAAAAACATTGCAAGGGGTCTACGACACAAATAAGTTTAGGAAACTCTGATCTAGACCGCAAGCACCGACTCGTTTGATGTAACTAGCAGTCACCTTGGGCGCTGGCGCGGTGTGGCAGGTGAGGCTGATCTTCCTAAGTAAGCGCTAGCGCAAGAGTCGCGCGATAGTCGCCGAGCTGCTTACTGACCTCCAGTTTAACCCTAACTAGTCCATCATCAAATACATTTTAGGCAAATTTGGTCCATCCACCTGGTTTTTGGTCCTTCGAGCCAGATTACGAATTTGGCTCGAAGGACCAAAATCCTGCAGTAGTATCTAGACCGAAATCACCGACTCGCTTGATATAACTAGCACTGATTTACCTTGGGCGCTGGCGCGGTGTGGCAGGTGAGGCTGATCTTCCTAAGCAGGCGGTCGGGCGGCGCGGGCGCAGCCGGCTCGTTCCGACGGCACAGCGCGCGGATGTCGCGCAACAGTCGCGCGACAGTCGCCGACTCGGTGCAGCTCTGGACGCCTACTGAAGCTGCGGTTTCCTATTCAAAGAGAATAAGAATTAAAAAAATTTTGGACTCCCCAGACCTTGCTCTAACAGATTATCATTTTTTTTGATAACTTTTTGCAAGAGAAGGAAAGGGAAACTTCTTTAAGGCATCAATGGACAACCTATATGGTGGCAAAAGTGCATAGATAGTAATGGTATACTTTGATTAAAAAAATATACTAAAGCTTTAACGGGGACGCTAGCAAGCGGCCCCGTTAAAGCTTCGCTTTGACTCATTCATTCCCTACCCCTATCCTATTCTACTCCCACCCCACACCTAATATAATGTGATGATGACTCACAGGCGGCTCGTCGAGGTCGATCTGCGTGAGCGTGGTGTTGTCTTTGAGAGCGGTGTGTATCGCCTGCAGTCCCGCCACGCCCAGCTTGTTGTCGCGCAGATCCAGTCGCTGAAACGACGTATTCGTTCATTAGAATCTACACCTAATTTCGTGAAGACTAAGGATTGTATCCTCCTGTCATAGGTAAGTATGGTACTTAAGGAGTATGTACTGAAATTTTTCAAGTGTTCAAATCCTCAACCGTCCAGCAGCGGCCACCAGTTAATCCTATCCGACTGCAGCGCCCTTACCACGTCCGAGCCGAGTGCGTTGCAACCCGTTCTATAATTCTTCATCAAAGTGTAGTTGGTCCTTCGAGCCGGATTCCCTAAATAACACTGACCGTGTTTGTTTCTTTATTATTGTACAGTTCAATATCGTATTGGATAAAGTTCGCGCAGCTCGAGACCCATTTCGTTGCCTGGAGACCATAAAAGAAAAATGCAGTTCATCATCAAGGAGTACTTGATTCTTTGAGACGGTTTTCTGGCCCCAGTCTTACAGCACCAGAACCAACGTCTGATCTGAGTGTGTGGAGATCCCACCGTAGTTCTTCACAAAAGAGTAGTTGGTCCTTCGAGCCGGATTCCTTAAGTAACACTGACCTTGCAGTTGCATAGATCCGCGCCGCTTTAGACCCGTGTCGTCGCCTGATCTCCAGCATAAAAGAGAGATTCTTTCAGACGGTTTTTTGGTCCTTCGAGCCGGATTTCCCACTGACCTGCAGTTTAGTATCGTTCCGTATGAGCTCAGCGATGGCGCGCGCCGCCTCAGGCCCCAGTCTCGCGGCCTGCAGTCCCAAGGACACCAGTGGCCCTCCGCCGATCCTGTCAGACTGCAGCGACCGCACCACGTCTGATCCGAGTGCGTTTCGACCCACGTTCAGCACGCATAGCGAATGCGACGCCCTCTGTGTTAACAAAATATTGTTTGAGGCTACAATAGTTTTTATTTATTTTAATATACATGAATTATAATTGTAACAAATCGCCCGGGTGCTAAGAAGCCCCTGCATAGGTCGCCTCGTCGTAGAGACTTCCATATCTCCTTAGATCCTATAGATAGATCCTTGCATATCATCCTTGCTTCTTCCATTGTCATCAATCCTTTCATACATGTTCGTCATACTCGCTTTGACCTTCCCGTTTTAACATTTTCACCAAAATTCACCAATCACCCTTTTTTGTTAGTCTTTTCTCTACACTTACATCCATTAATCTTCTTTATTGTTATTTACATACATAGGTTAAGTAAATTTTGTCAAAATGTTTGATGTGTTAATCCATACTAATATTATAAATATGCAAAAGTGAGTTTGTCTATGTGTTAACTTTACTGCTGATATTGATAAATTTCAATACAGTGATAAATGGAACCTTGGAGCAAAATGTAGGCTACCATTTACACCAGTTATTAGTTTCCTAATTTAACCAAACAAGATGGTCAATTTCAGGTCCATTCTTGTACTATCTATCATGAAAATGTAAAAAATACAAGGATTTTAATACAATCTAAATGAGTGAATAAATCTAACTAAATAAAAAAAAAAAAATGAAATTAAAAGCCAAGTTTTTGAATTATATCAAGATGGCGCCCATAGAGCAACTATGACTTGACAATAGATAGCAAACGTCAAATCGACTACTGCATTGAAAACGTCATCAATCCGCAACTATTACCCGTAATAGTGTAGCATTTCTTGGGAGAGAATAAACATAATTTCGAAATTAAATTCATAGATTTGTATAATCAAAAATAGTTAAAAAAAAAAACATTTTATTTCCGCCAGGGTACAATGACTGATCCTGGGCTCCATACAATTTCGGACCATCTCCTTTCGAGCCCTTTTCGAGAACAGTACTCACCAATATTTTAGCCAAATGTCCAGCGCAATTTCTCGTCAACTGATTGTTCCATAGAACAAGAAACGCCAGTCCTCTCGATTCATAACCACCCACTGGAAATGTTAACATAAAAACAACATTGTAAGTCTATTCCTCAGACCAATTAACTTAGGACCTGCCTCGCTAGACGTTACCCCTCTGTTAAAAGTATATGATCACGATCTTGTCTTTACAAAAACTGTTTCTATAGAATGTTATATTCTGGTAATCGTTTTCTTCATTTAACGAGCTCCCTAAAAATACCGGATTGTGTGCATGGCAACAAAAAACGAAAACAACTTCTAGTTTGAGATTTTTTTTGAAATTTGTAACATTTTCTACTATATCAAAATTGTAATAACTAATAAATAGTTTAAAAAACTAAAAAACACACTTTTAGTTCACATTAAAAATTACAAATATTGGATTTAAGTCACGTGACTTTTTTTCGTATTCCTGACAGCAAACCCTTTCATTTGATATCCATATCACGGAGGTGGATTTCAAACAGCCAGTCCGCCACTTTGGGAGGCCGCCATATTGGATTTGTAATGGCGTTTCTTAGCTAGTCATGTATTGTCATCAGAACTCAGAGCGTGTGCAAAATTTCATCCTAACCTCGCTAGTATGCCATACTCACGTGGACATTGTAAAGGCGAGGTGGGGGAGTGCGTCGCTTGCTGCACCAATGCCTTGGCGAGCTCCTCGACGCCGGCGTCCTGAGAACAAACGAACCAATCAATCAATCAATCAATCAATCAATCAATCAATCAAACAATCAATTTTTTTTTTATTCTATACAAGTTAGCCCTTGACTACAATCTCACCTGATGGTAAGTGATGATGTAGTCTTAGATGGAAGCGGGCTAACTTGTTAGGAGGAGGATGAAAATCCTCACCCCTTTCGGTTTCTACACGGCATCGTACCGGAACGCTAAATCGCTTGGCGGTATGTCTTTGTCGGTAGGGTGGTAACTAGCCACGGCGGAAGCCTCCCACCAGCCAGACCTGGACCAATTAAGAAAATCTCAATCGGCCCAGCCAGGGATCGAACCCAGGACCATCGTCTTGTAAATCCACCGCGCATACCACTGCGCCACGGAGGCCGTCAAAATCAATCAATCAATCAATCAATCAATCAATCAATCAATCAATCAATCATGTTTATAGAGACGTTATAGCCCAGTGAATATGGATATGACCTCTGCCTTCGATTCCGGAGGGTGTGGGTTCGAATCCGGTCCGGGGCATGCACCTCCAACTTTTCAGTCGGAAATTAAATATCACGTATCTCAAACGGTGAAGGAAAAACATCATGAGGAATCATGCATACCTGAGAATTTTCTTAATTCTCTGCGTGTGTGAAGTCTGCCAATCCGCATTGGGCCAGCGTGGTGGACTATTGGCCTAACCCTTGGGTTTTCGACTATTATTACCACCATTAGATTAATCTAAATTGTGACATAACCTGACTTTTCAAAAGTGCTTGTAAACTAAGCCTAATTGAAATAAATGAATTTTGAAATTTTTTTTAATTTATCTCTTCAGCAGCACACCAATACTTGTATCTGCTTGTTGGAGACGTCTACTCCTCAATCGACTTAAAACCTTATTTTGAATGTAATAGAGACTACTTTAGAATAAACAAATTTATTGAGTTCGACCTTGGATACATTTTCAAAGGATTTGAATGAGGAACACGATCATTCTTATTCAATAATTTAGTTCAAATACGTCATCCGTAATGGTGATTTTTCGCAGTGACTTTTATTTTTATTTTTGGTTTTATTGGTGTTTATTGTGTTCTTTTTTTTAAATGTAAGTGCAATTGTTATTAGAAAACTAATTATTCTGCTTATAATGAATGTTTTTAGGTAATTGTTTGTAAGAAATACACCGTGAATCTATTCAATAAACAGTAATAAAGACCAGTAGGCTAGGCGCGATCCGAGTTTATTATATTTCAATATTTGATGGAAAATATACTTAAAACATTATAAAAAAAGACATATTTTAACAACTTACAGATGACCCATATATCTATTAGTATATTCCCGTTTACAGAATAAAAAAATAATAGTTTGAAAATGGAATTTTTTTACGAATTACTTTTTTTTGCGTATCCGGTTTGTCCCCAATTTCATTATTATATAACAGCTTTTTTTTTTTAAAATTCGGTCGTCGAAGAGTTAAAAAACAAAACAATACCTGTATCTGGTTGTTGGAGAGGTCCAGCAGCTGCAGGCTGGTGTTGTACCGCAGCAGCGCCGCGAGCTGCGACGCGTCCTCCTTCGCCAGCCGGTTGTCGCCCAAACGCAGCTCGCGCACAGAGCTGTTCGTCTTCAGGGCGATCACTGGAACCATGCATACGAAATAATCAATCAATCAATCAATCAATCAATCAATTTATTTCTTTGCATTATATTTTTAACACAGTGTCACACTATAGCAGTATTATCGGTTTAATGTTACCGTTGGTGTGGAAATAGGTGAACTTTGGAGACAAAGGATCTCGTGAACTGACCTTGTGAAGCAGCAAATCTCTCATGGCTGCTAGGCGCCTTCGACAGCTTATAGAAAGCCCACCAATGCACACAACACATATTATAGTTTATAGTAAATCACTGATTTAGAAAGCGCGCGAGCCAATTATGCGTAATGATCAGGCGGCGTACATTGATTGACTGATTTAATCGAAGCGTCTGGCGTTGCGGGTTGTAATTGTCTCCCTCTCACGAGAATAAGGAAATGGAAAAGGTAGGAGAAGAAGGGAGACAAGTATATATCTGTAATGTGTTAAGTGTATGGCGTTAACAACCGTTACACAATGTCATTTATGTCGTGCGATGTTCCTTGTATGTTAAGGGAAACTACTTGGTAAAATTATATCTTCGAATGAAGCGATAATTATTATAGAACTTCACTTACAGGTAGGTTCGTTTAATCATTAATTATACTGATTTACTTTTGTTTTATGTTTTAATTATTTTATCTAATAAACTTTATCTTATCTTATAGTTTATTTAGGTCAGTAAATGAATATTGATTTGATTTTAAATAATCAATCAATCAATCAATTTATTTCTTTGCAGATAAATGCATTATTTATACAGGTGGTCGTTAAATGTAGATGGTAAATGTATCTTGCCAATTATGCATGCAAATTATTTATTAATTGTTCGCGCTCGCGCTCTGTGTTGGTGTCAATCAAAATTCTCCGTCTAACTGACATTACATGTATTATGGGTCTGTGAAGTATTAATCTGTGCCCGCGCGTTTCGGTCTTGTCACTTCGGTGCACGCGTCGTTTTTCCATTGTCAATTTTTTCACCAACATGTCTGTTTTTAATTAACCAAAGATGTAAAGAAACTAGTACAACTACTGTAATAATCTAAGTTGCTTTTTATTAATCCACTCTGCCACTCATCCACCAATTCACCAACATTAAGTATTTAATGCATCAATTCAAATGTCAATTTCACCATTTAAAATTTACATCTTTACAATGAAAATATGTATGAAAATAACAATAATATCAACTTAAATACTCATTTACACTGTAGAATGCCGGTTGAGTTAGGTATTTATATAAATTATTTTTAAAGCAATTTATATTCTTTTATTTCCTAATTTCTTTTGGTAACTAATAATAAATAACAACTAATAACAGAATGGGGATGATGACTAGGTTTGAATATATTAATTTTTATGATACATTCGAGTAAATAAGGTCAATGTTGACTAATTTATACATATAAAGCAAAGATTGTCTGGATATTTGCAAAATAAATAAGATTATAAAATTTCAAAATCGATTAAATTGTTTTTATCGTAATTAGATGAAAATTCATACAGTTTTAGCTTCCTTACATTAAATGTGACATTTTTCAATAAATGAACTATAAACATAAACGCACAAATAACAAAGATATTAGTAATTTTGTTTGAACGCACATACAAATCTAACGATCATTACATAACCTACGACGTCATTAGTTCGTGCCATTTTGTATGGAGCGTTATTCAGGGATCCGCGGCAGCGCCGCAAATCTGACCCTTTAAATCCCTGTAGCTCCGAAAGTAATGATCGCAGATAGCCTGTTACTTTACAAAATTGCTTTACTATTAGAATACACTTAATTTATATACAATTTTAAAAAACTGTCATGTCATGTAGGGAGTTAGAGAGTGGGAGCGTCCGGGCGGCGGCGACTGGTGATATAAGGCGCTCGCCGCACGGTCCCAACTGTCGGATATCTCTATGTTACTCACCGAGACACAGCAACGCGTCGCCGGCGAGCGCCGCCCTCTGCAGGCAGACCGAGCGCAGACGGCACCCGGCGGGGCGCAGAGCCCTAGCTAGCACGGTCGCGTGGCTCGCCTCCAACGGACTCTCGGATATCTCTATCTCTGACAGCTCTGCACTCTGGAAAAAACAGTAGTTTTTTTTTCAAAGGAGATTTCCGAAATTGGGCTCACTTTTCAGAACGATACAGATTTTAAAAATTTACTAGAAATCTTGAATAATTTACTAGGTTACTCCATTAGAATCTTAGTCGATACAATATTCGCCAACAGGGTAAAAAAGCTCATTTCATTATATTCACACCGATTATAGTGATATAAATACCATCCATGATGCGTATTTCACTAATTGTCAGTTGTCTTTGTAAACGCGAGCTGTCAATGTCAATGTCAATCAATGAATATCGTGTGAATAACTAGCTGACGCCGCGCGGTTTCACCCGCATTGTTCCCGTACCCTAGGAATACGAGGATAATATATAGCCTATAGCCTTCCTAGATAAATGCGCTATCTAACACAGAAAGAATTTTTCAATTTTTTTTTCAATTTTTTTTTTTTTTTTTTTTTTTTTTTTAATAATAATAATAAATGATTTATTTAGCTGAGTACACAAACAATTTACCCAAATATAAAAAAAGGGAGAAAAAAAACACAAAAACATAAGACTAAATTAAAATTAAACAAAATTTTTTAGAAAGAGACTACACACCTTGAATGGTGACTTTGCAAAGCTTGGTTCCCTGGTGTGCGGTCTCTCCTAATTGTTATTAATCTAACTTATATACTACTAATTACAATATTACATCAGCTAAAAAAGGTTGCTGCCTCAGCATAATGCTACAGTGTTTGCTGCAGCGCCAGTCGGACCAGTAGTTCCTGAAATTAGCGCGTTCAATCAAACAAGAAACAAACTCTTCAGCTTTATTATATTATCATTAATCATTAATATCATAATTACATTGGATTTGTCAAGTAATGTCAAATCCTTATGTAACACACTTGTAGATCGTGGTGATTTATATCTCTTCCTTGATGGGTATTTCAATGATTGACAGTTGTCTTTGCAAACGCGAGCTGTCAATGTCAACGTGAGAATGGTTCTAGATCAATTTGGGAATGCCTAAACGCGTGTTGTTCATTCCGAAACTAAAACGAAATTCAACAAAAAAAAACAGTATTAAAAGATTGTTATCACAAAATTGCAAGCAACTAGATATGGTCGAGCGATTGTGAACCTTATGACTCTAATAATATGGTCCTCCGTAACAATGTGAATAGGAATAGTACCCACCTTCTTGATCATTCTACAAGCGGCCTGCCAGCCCCGTATGCCGAACTGTCGCGGGCCGATCAGACTCAGCACTGTTGTACTCTCGTAGTATTCCACCATGTCGAACAGTGCCTCCTGGAAATTTTAACTTCAGTATTACAAACGTATGGTTCCGAGACTTGGTCGCTAACTATGGGCCTCATAAGAAGGCTCAGAGTCACACAGCGGGCGATGGAACGAGCTATGTTAGGAGTGTCTCTGCGTGATCGAATCAGAAATGAGGAGATCCGCAGAAGAACCAAAGTCACCGACATAGCTCAACGAGTTGCGAAGCTGAAGTGGCAATGGGCTTGACACATAGTTCGAAGAGCCGATGGACGTTGGGGTCCCAAAATGCTGGAATGGCGACCCCGCACTAGTAAGCGCAGTGTTGGTCGAGCCCCCACTAGTTGGACTGACGACATCAAGCGAGTCGCAGACATTCGCTGGATGCAGGTGGCTCAGTATCGTGATGTTTGGAAGTGCATACAAAAGGCGTATGTCCTGCAGTGGACTCCATCGGTATGATGATGGTGATGCTGATTACAAACAATACATTGAATCAAGGGAATTCCATCCCGGTATTTTGGATATTCTTCAGAGATCTTTTTAAAAGATCGGAATTTCCGGAATTTATCAACACTAAGACGTGGTACAACCGTGGTAGTCCAGTTGATACGACCTCTGCCTTCGATTCCGAAAAGTGTGGGTTCGAATCCAATCCGGGGCATGCACCTCCAACTTTTCAGTTGTGTGCATTTTAAGAAATTAAATATCACGTGTCTCAAACGGTGAAGGAAAACATCGTGATGAAACCTGCATACCAGAGAATGTTTTTAATTCTCTGCGTGTGTGAAGTCCACCAATCATTGGGGCATTGGGCCAGCGTGGTGGACTAACTGTTGACTGACATAATAGGGATGATGACAGTTTTTTAAATTGTATGTAAATTAAGAGTATACTAATAGCAAAGCAATTTTGTAAAATTAACACGGTGTCTGCGATCATTACTTTCGGAGCTACAGGGATTTAAAGGGTCAGATTTGCGGCGATGCCGCGGATCCCTGAAAAACGCTCCATACAAAATGGCACGATTTAGTGACGTCGTTGGCTCGCTGATCGTTAGGTTTGTATGGGCGTTCAAACAAAATCACTAAAATCTTTGTTATTTGTGCGTTTTTGTTTATAGTTCATTTATTGAAAAATGTCACATTTAATGTAAGGAAGCTAAAACTGTACGAATTTTCATCTAATTACGATAAAAAAAACAATTATACATTTTGAAATTTCATAATCTTATTAATTTTGCAAATATCCAGGCAATCTTTGCTTTTTATGTATAAATGAGTTAACATTGACCTTATTTACCCGAATGTATCATAAAAATCAATATATTCAAACCTAGTCATCATCCCCATTGTGTTACATTGCTAACTCTATGGACAAAGAACGGTCTGCTGTAAGGCCGACCAATCAGGGGCAAGTTCGGACCATTGACGTTTTAAGATTGTAATTTAACAGTTTCACTTCGTTAGATTATAATATACCGAAAAATAACACGTTAAATTGTAATCAGTATGTTCAGTTCACAATATAACGACAGATTACCACATCGCGAGTGAGATTATAAACTAACGTACTTTACAATTTAACGGTGACATATACATTACAAAAACAAAGTCCTCACACGGCATCTGCCTGATCACGATAAAATCAAGGACGAAGAGGTTCACTCAGCTTTTGACGGCCTCCGTGGCGCAGTGATATGTGCGGTGGATTTACAAAACGGAAGTCCTGGGTTCGATACCCGGCTGGGCAGATTGAGATTTTCTTAATTGGTCCAGGTCTGCCTGGTGGGAGGCTTTGACCGTGGCTAGTTACCACCTTACCGGCAAAGACGTACCGCCAAGCGATTTAGCGTTCCGGTAGGACGTCGTGTAGAAACCGAAAAGGAGTGTGGATTTTCATTCTCCTCCTAACAAGTTAGCCCGCTTCCATCTTGGACTGTATCATCACTTACCACCAGGTGAGATTGTAGTCAAGGGCTAACTTGTAAAGAATAAAAAAGAAAAAAAGTTTGTTACGGCTCTATGCACCGCCAGGTGTTCAAGGATTTAATATCTATATTTATAAATGCAAATCTAAATCAGTGTTTTCCCTAATTAGTCTAATTAATAATCTTTATTTACTAGTACTAAATTACTAACATTCGGTTATTCTTCCCCACTTTCACCCCCAAAACTTTCAAACGGCTCAACCGATTCTCATCAAGCATGTCTAAGAACACTCGCACATAAGTAAACCTTTAATACAAAAAAAAAAAACTAAATCGAAATCGCTTCATCCGTTTGAAAGCTGAGGTGCCACAGACAGACTGATAAACAGACAGACACGTCAAACTTATAACAACCTTCTTTTTGCTTCGGGGGTTATAAAAACAAAGACTTCACACCGCATCTTCCTATATAGTCAAGGACGAAGAGTTTCTCTCACCGCGCCATCGTCGTCAATCTCCGCGTGGTCGATCTCCAACCTCCGGAACTGCACCTTGCACAGCAAAGCTTCCAGCGCGTCCGCCGGCGCGTTGCCGAGCAGCGAGCAGTCGGACAGGCAGAGCCGGGGCGCGCGCGCACTGCCGCCGATCGTGTTCTCTGGGAGTTCCTGGAATGAGATTCAAAACATTGGCAAATCTGATGTCCCTCAAGGCCATCCAGGTCTTTCTGGTAGATAGAGATCTACCCGAAAGGAGAGCAACCATTTTTCATACATTTCTGGTCCCAAATTCTCATCCCAGAATGAGAGGGCTTAGACCTTGTCCAGAAGGGGCGAATTCGCCGCGAATCGTATCGCGCGTTGTCGAAGTACTAGATATCACGTAGTACGCGGCTTGTGGACGCAACGTTCGCGCGTAATACTAGATGAGTTGTGACTGTCATTAGGGGTCTGGTGATGAAGACGAAGGACATTTAAGGAAACTCCTCATTGGTTTACAGTAGCTTGTATCTTTTCTCAGAAAACGCTATTCCATCCCACGTCTTAATACAACTCATATAGACTACAAGCCCTTGAACAAAAATAACCTGTAAAATGACCCAACGTGAATTATGCTTAGAAGGCTGTTACTATGTCTACGGAACCCTAAAATTGAACGTGTTCCTCACCCGTATCTGCTGCAGCACAGAGTCGATGGGCGCAGTGCCGTGACAACGGCACGCCTCGAGATACTCCGCTGCCAGTTGCGCTCGTGTTGTCGACGGCACTGGAAACAAGACAGAACGGTTTTAACATTTTTAAGGTGTTGCAAAAGGAGAGGTGTTATAAGTTTGACATGTCTGTCTGTCTGTCAGTCAAATCTCGGATATATGCAATCGTTACTTTGCGGAAGTTCATCATGAATATATAATAATTTATTTATTTTGCTATCATCCGCGAAAAGCCGACGAACCCATGCGCATCGGAGCATCCTCAGGAGATGTTGACTCTACAACGTGCAATTGCAAAGTAAAATCTTTGCAACTGCACGTTGTAGAGTCAACATCTCCTGAGGATGCTCCGGTTTCGGGGTGAAACGTACCTATATAACGTATGATATTATTATATATTGAAGCGATTTCAATTTATATTGTTTTGTATGAAAGGTGACTTATGTACGAGTGTTCTTAGACATGTTTGATGAAAATCGGTTGAGCTGTTTAAAAGTTGTGGGGGTGAAAGTGGGGAAGAACAACCGAATGTCTGCAAATATACTCGAGTGGGGTCTCAAATTAAAGCGCACTGAAAGAGAATATTGATGACTTCATCGAGAGTGTAATTTTCAATTTTATATTAATATATTTGAGTAGTAGTCTTTGTGACATCTCATCCAGGAAAGTACTATTTTTTTTTATTCTTTACAAGTTAGCCATTGACTATAATCTCACCTGATGGTAAGTGATGATGCAATCCATGATGGAAGCGGGCTAACTTGTTAGGAGTAGATGAAAATCGACGGCCTTTCGGTTTCTACACGACATCGTACCGGAACGCTAAATCGCTTGGCGGTACGTCTTTGTCGGTATGATGGTAACTAGCCACCCACCAGCCAGACCTGGACCAATTAAGAAAACTTAAATCGGCCGGGGATCGAACCCAGGACCACCGTCTTGTAAATCCACCGCGCTGCGCCACGGAGGCCATTTTAACATTATTGAAGTGGTAGTTTTCGTGAGATCTCATCCAAGAAAGTAAAAATGGCTATGATTATTTCAAGCAGCACTGTTCAATGAGCCTCAATAGCTCAACGGTAGGTTGAACTCATCGCCGAGGGGTGGTGGTTCGATCCCCGCCCCGTTGGTCTATTGTCGTACCCACTCCTAACACAGTCTTTCCCGACTACTTGGACGGAAATGGGAATATTGGTCATATTTAAAAGATAACACAATATTCTTATTTAAAAAAGAAAAAAAAGATGTAAAGATTGTGAGGTTGTCGCGTTTAATAACTAAATAGAAAGCCATATTATTTGTGAGTAACACCGACTATATTTTATACCCCGTATTCCCACGACTACTCTAGACGGACGAAACTGCGAAATCTGAAGGTAAAACGAGGTTGTAGGGGGTAATCTCTTTTTTTTATAATTTTTTTTTATTTTTATTTTTTTTTTATTTATAATAATAATATTTATTAATTCACTAGTACACAAAAAAAAACTCTGGATCTACTGAATCGATTTTAAAAAATCTTTCACCAATAGAAAGCCACTTTATTTACGTGTTAAGGGCTACATTTCAAGCCCGTATCCCCACGGGAACGGGAACTAGGTAGGTAAATCACGGCCAGTCTGTAAATACAATATAAATAGTGCATTTCTTTGTAGTATCCGGCCGTGCTAAGTGTTTCACTAGGTCGGTATGACATCATACATCGTGAGGAAAGGTCAACCCGTTGATTGTACTGCAGAGTTATGTATACAAATTACAATAATATGCACTGCTTTGTGTGCATGTGTCTAGGGTAAAGGGTATGATCATGATCGAACGTGTTCATACAAACTGCATCTATAGAACCGAACCCCGGTTACACCCTCCCGAATGGCCCTCTAAGCCGAGGTCCGAGTCTCATAGGAGACGCTCTTAGAGAGCCGTTCCGCCTTCTATCTTTATTTCAGCCTTCGGGTCTCATCAGGCGATGCTTCTGCGCTCGCCCAAACCCCCCGGTGACGCCGTAGTGATCCCACATGGAGCCATCGGCACTTACTCAACACGAAAAAAAAAAAACCGTACCCACAATAGCCCAATTTTTTTTTTTTCTTTACAAGTTAGCCCTTGACTACAATCTCACCTGATGGTAAGTAATGATGCAATCTATGATGGAAGCGAGCTATGTTAGGAGGAGGATGAAAATCCACACCCCTTTCGGTTTCTACACGGCATCGTACCGGAACGCTAAATAGCTTGGCGGTACGTCTTTGTCGGTAGGGTGGTAACTAGCCACGGCCGAAGCCTCCCTAAAACTAATTTCGAGAGAGCCGCCACCTACCCGAACCAACTTGGGTTAATAAGTACGTGACTTCACTCAAGGTCATTCTCTGCCATTCTAGGGTCTTATTTTGGTTACAGTTTGATTTGTTAATTAAGTTGTCCTGACAAATGTTGTGAATCATAAGTTTTGTTCGACATTAGTTTTCTTAATTTTGTAATCACCTTTGAGTCCACTAAAACGATTTAAAATGTATATTTCTGAGTAGTGTAAGCACACATGATATATTTATTGATGTGAAATATTTTCCATGTGTGAGTTTACCTCGTCCCTCTCAAAAAACGACAGCCTGAATTTGAGTGCAATACAAGTCCAATAGAAGGTAAATGGACTGAGCAGGCTGGCGAGATGGCAGTCAAGGGCTACCTTATCATTAAATAAAACAATATGTCATCATCATCACCATTTTCAACCCATATTCGGCTCACTGCTGAGTTCCAGACTCCTCTCGGAATAAGAATTACGAAAATTCTCAGGTATGTAAGTTTCCTGACGATGTTTTTCCTTCACCGTTTGAGACATGTGATATTTAATTTTCTTAGCACACAACTGAAAAGTTGGAGGTGCATGCTCCGGACCGGATTCGAACCTACACCCTCAGAATCGAAGGCGGAGGTCATATCCACTGGGATATCACGTCTCTCATGTATGGAGTATGGACTCATAATCGCCAAAATCCCGTACAGTAAGTAATTTGGAATACAGCCAACCGTCCGGTGTTTGGCTGGAACTGAGTAAACTGTCATTAACACGGCCATTGACATCGTACGGAAAAACACTGGTTTTGTTTTGACCACGTGTCTCAATTTAGCTGAAACTCAAAATTGCAAATTGGAAAGAAGTCCCTTTACGTTAGAAAAATGACAGAAAATGTCACGTAACGCAAAAGCGCATTCATTCTAAAAGTACCAGGGTAACAGAGAGTACAGGAAGGTTGATTATAGCCTTACTATAATTTAAAATTTCATTGTCCATATATTTTTAAACGAAGATCCTTTAAAATAGAGAAAAGGGTAACAAAGAGTACAGAAAGGTTGAATAATATCCTTTATAACTTAAACTATAACTTAAAATTTCATTGTCCAAATATTTTTAAACGTGTGTGTCAAAAAAGTGTGTCAGCTCCGTCGCACGAATGGAGTTTACTCTTTTCAATAGCAACGCCTGAAAAGTGAAAGGTGTGCAACCGAGGTGCAGCGCTGCGTGCGCGCCCGCCAACAGCGTGCACGTGCGTGCGGACGCGCTAGGCATGTGCACGCTATGGCGGCTACGTACGGTGAAAGGTGCGCAGAATAGGTTGCGCACAAAAAACGTACCGAGGGGTATAAATGAAAAATCGATTGTTAAGGAGTAAACTCCAATAAGTTATGAAATGACATGCGTTACGTTTTTTGTGCGCAACCTATTCTGCGCACCTTTCACCGTGCGCTGTGCCGCCAACAACTTGCACATCGCACCCATGTGCACGCTGTAGGCGGGTGCGCACGCCGCGGCCTGCTGCACCTCGGTTGCGCACCTTTCACTTATAAGGCGCGAGTATTGAGACGTGCTTCGAGCTAACTTTTTGTTTTTTTTAACATACACACTTTTTTTTGTTGGTAAACAGTGCACATCGATTAGGGCTTTAGTAATACTTATGTTAAAGAAGACTAAATGTATAGAATTATAAAATAACTAATAGACTTTATAATATACTTCACATTATATATTTAACTCTTACAATGATATAATCATTAAACAAACAAGCCCAATAACATATAGTATATAGGTATAGTCGCCTATACAGCATACCCTATGTACGTCTCAATACACTCACAGCTAAATTAGAAAGTTGCGCACTAAAGGTGCGCACCAAAAACGTGACACTTTTTCGTTAGTTCAGTTGGTTTTACCCCTCGGATTTTTCTCATACCGGGCGCCTTATATATAAAAAATCGATTCTTAAGGAGTAAACTCCAATAGAGAAAAATGACAGAAAAAGTCACGTAACGCAAATGCGCAATGATTCAAAAAGTACCAGGGTAACAAAGAGTACAGGAATTTTGATTATAGCCAATAGCTTAAACTCAAAATTTCATTATCCAAATATTTTTAACGAAGCTCCTTTAAAATAGAGCAAAATGACAGAAAAAGTCACGTCACTCAAAAGCGCATTCATTCAAAAAGTACCAGGGTAACAAAGAGTACAGGAGGTTGATCATAGTCAATCGCCAGTATTTGGCTGGAGTCTGGATTTGAAGTTAGTATCGTACGACTCAAATTAATTCAAAACTCAAAATTTCGTTCACGTATAGGACACACAGTCCAGTTAGGATGGTCCAATTTCGAAAAAGATGTGAACGGTCGAATCCAGCTTGGCTAGTCAGCGTTCGGGAAACTCCGCGACATTTTTACTTCTAAATTTCCTCAGGACTTAAGTCTTCGAACAGCGCGGGTTGCCAGTGATGACCTACGGATCCGAGACTTGACACTAGATAACTATGTGCCTCATTAGAAGGCTCAAAGTCACTCGAGCGATGGAGCGAGCTATGCTTGGAGTTTCTCTGCGTGATCGAATCAGCAATGAGGAGATCCGCAGACGAACCAAAGTCACTGACATAGAAGCTGAAGTGGCAATGGGCAGGCCACATAATTCGAAAATTCCAAGGTGCTGGAATGGCGACCCCGCACCGGAAAGCGCAGTGTTGGTCGACCCCCCACTAGGTGAAGATCAAGCGGGTTGCAGGGAGCTGCTGAACGCTGGCGATTCGAGACTATTTCGTTTGGAAATCCATGCAAGAGTCCTATATCCAGCAGTGGTGGTGATGATGATGATGATGATGATAATAGTCGATCGAACTACCACCTCTCAGAGACGAGTCCGGTCTCTTTACCGTCTAGCTATTTCGGCTACGGAACCCTAAAAACCCCCTACAGCCGTGTCCCACGATGACACACCGCATGTCACCTGGCTGTGACACATGACACTGAGAGCATGTTTATTTTGACGCACCTCTCTATGAAACTCGCGAGTGAGTCATGTGTAATTTTGGACCGAGTACAAAGGCGAGACTGGACGTTTCAGACATTGTGGCGATTTGGGTTCATTTTAACTAAATATTGAATGAATGAATGAATGAAATATACTTTATTGTACACCAAAAAGAATAATAACAGACAAGAAATCCGGCCTTATCGCTAATGAGCGATCTCTTCCAGACAAACAATCGAAATAGAGAAAATAAATACAAGGAATAATGAATAATATTGTGAAGTTTTTCAAGTGAACTTCCTTATGGGAGGATAGAGCGCTTCGTAACGTAACGCGTTACGGCGCCACTCTGTCTGTCTTCCCTTTCTCTCACGCATACGTCAGCAGGTTTAAGTTATCTATACTAATATTATAAAAACTAAAGAGTTTGTTTGATTGAAGGCGCTAATCTCAGGAACTACCTCTTCGATTTGAAAAATTCTTTCAGTGTTAGATAGCCCATAAATCGAGGAAGGCTATAGGCTATATTTTATCCCCGTATTCCTACGGGAACGAAAACCACGCGGGTGAAACCGCGCGGCGTCTACTAGTCACTAATATCGAGCGCCTCGAGACCGCACATGTTTCTTTTTTAACCCCCGACGCAAAAAGAGGGGTGTTATAAATATGACGTGTCTGTCTGTCTGTGTCACCATAGCTCCCGAACGGATGAAGCGATTTCAATTTAGTTTTTTATGTATAAAAGGTGACTTATGTGCGAGTGTTCTTAGACATGTTTAATGAAAATCGGTTGAGTCGTACGGTAAAGGAAAAATATCGTGAAGAAAATCTGCATGCCTAAGAATCTTCTTAATTATCTACGTGTGTGAAGTCTGCCAATACGCATTTGGCCAGCGTATTGGCCTAACCCCTCTCATTCTGAGAAGAAACTCGCGCTCAACAGTGAGCGGAATATGGGTTGATAATAAAATCTTTTAACAAATAAATTGAACCGACTTCAAAATCACAAAAATAAACTAAAAAGCAAAAAATAACACCGTATGTGCTTCCTTCTGATCGCTTTGTTAATCGTTGTGTAATTAATTATTTATGGGTTACTTGGGATAGGCGGGGAGAGTGACTTGAGTGTAAAAGGGGAGTGTTTGTTAACTGTCAAAGGTACCTTCACCCTACACACAACGTTCACAAGTGCGTGACTCCACTCAAGGTCATTCTCTGCCATTCTAGGGTCTTATTTTGGTTACATTTATTTGTTAATTAAGTTGTCCTGACAAATGTTGTGAATAATCTTTGTTCGACATTAGTTTTCTTATTTTTGTAATCACTTTTGAGTCCGCTAAAATTTTTTTTGAAGTCGAGAGTCTATTACAAAGAGTTTGCAAGTACCAAAGGTCAATACGAGTGGTAACACAAATGATCATCGAGTAACTAGAAGGCGTGTCGCCAGAGCCAACTAATTATAGAGTCATTAAGCATCTGCGTGGTGATGTAATGCGTTTGTTGCGGTGTCATTGACGTAATGGCGGGTTAGTTGTACGACTGCGAGGTCTCGGGTTCGAATAGACTAGTTGACACTTTTTTTTAATGTTCTTAAATAGTCCATTATCGTTCTACTTACTAGATTTTTTTTTTCGTTGTAGAAAAATTTATTAAATTTTATAAAGTTTTACAATAATTTTAAAACTACTTACCTACATATCTATAACTACATATTATAAAAATTAAAAAGGAAGTACTTACTAGATTGATTTTTTTTTTAGAGACGTGATTACATGAAAATTTTAGTTTTTAAATATATTTTGACAATACGAGCCAAAACGCCTGTTGTGTATTTCAACTTTTTCATGATTGATTTTTTTTTTATTCTTTACAAGTTAGCCCTTGACTACAATCTCACCTGATGGTAAGTGATGATGAATGAAGCGATGGAAGCGGGCTAACTTGTTAGGAGGAGGATGAAAATCCACACCCCTTTTCGGTTTCTACCGGAACGCTAAATCGCTTGGCGATACGTCTTTGCCGGTAGGGTGGTAACTAGCCTCGACCGAATCCTCCCACCAGCCAGACCTGGACTAATTAAGAAAATCTCAATCGACCCAGCCGGGAATCGAACCCAGGACCTCCGTTTTTTTTTTGTAAATCCACCGCGCATAGCACTGCACCACGGAGGCCGTCGATGTCACTATAACAAATCTTGTTACCAACGTATTTCATGACTAGATGACGCCGCGCGGTTTCACCCGCGTGGTTCCCGTTCCCGTAGGAATATGGGGATAATATGTAGCCTATAGCCTTCCTCGATAAATGGGCTATCTAACACTGAAACAATTTTTCAAATCGGACCTGTACTTCCTGAGATTAGCGCGTTCAAACAAACAAACAAACAAATTCTTCAGCTTTATAATATTAATATAACAAATCTTGTAATAGTGACATCATGAAATATGTTGGTAGAAGACCAATCATATATTTTAAAGACCTATCCAACGATAACCCACACTATGAGATAAACTAGTAAAAAAAAACGAAAGTCTCTTCGCTAAACCGACGGACAGACAGACGGACATGGCGAAACTAAGAAAGATCTTTATTTTTAAGTAATGCTAAGATATTACATTTTTAAATGGGGATGATGACTAGGTTTGAATGTGTTGATTTATTCATACATTCGGGTAAATAAGGTCAATGTTAACTAATTTATACATAAAAAGCCAAGATTGTCTGGATATTTGCAAAATAAATAAGATTATAAAATTTCAAAATCTATTAAAAATCTTTTAACGTAATTAGATGAAAATTCATAGTTTTAGCTTCCTTACATTAAATGTGACATTTTTTAATATTTGAACTATAAACATAAACGCACAAATAACAAAGATATTAGTAATTTTGTTTGAACGCACATACAAATCTAACGATCATCATGCACCTACGACATCATTAATTCGTACTATTTTGTATGAAGCGTTTTTCAGGGATCCGCGGCAGCGCCGCAAATCTGACCCTTCAAATCCCTGTAGCTCCGAAAGTAATGATCGCAGATACCCTGTTACTTTTACAAAATTGCTTTACTATTAGCATACTCTTAATTTATATACAATTTAAGAAAATTGTCATCATCCCTATTGTTACATCGCTTTACTAACCACACAATAAAAGAAGAATGCCCTGCAATATGTGGCATAACCTAAAAAATGCCCCAACTCAGCATTTTTTCACATACTTCTATACAAAAAAGTATGCAGCACTGATTTTCAATTACTACAAGGGTTCCTTGTGGACTACGGAACCCTAAAAACAGCAATCTCCGCCAAAAATATTGACAGACCGCGCGTCTATGGTACGAAAATAGTACTGGCACGTGCATCGCTTGTATATAACCAACACTAGTACACGCCCGTGACTTCGTCCACGTGAACCCCTAACCCTGCTGACTTCAAAGAATGATGAGAAGGCGCAGTGGTATGCGCGGTGGATTTACATGACGAAGGTCCTGGGTTCGATTCCCGGCTGAGCCTATTGAGGTTTTCTTAATTGGTCCAGGTCTGGCTGGTGGGAGGCTTCGGCCGTGGCTAGTTACCACCCTACCGACAAAGACGCCAAGCGATTTAGCGTTCCGGTACGATGTAGTGTAGAAACCGAAAGGGGTGTGGATTTTTATCCTCCTATAAAGTTAGCCCATCCATCCATCATCCCATCTTAGATTGCATCGTCACTTACCATCAGGTGAGATTGTAGTCAAGGGCTAACTTGTCGTCGTTATCAACCCATATACGGCTCACTGCTGAGCTCGAGTCTCCTCTCAGAATGAGAGGGGTTAGGCCAAAGTCCACCAATTGGCAGACACACACGCAGATAATTAAGAAATTCTCTGGTATGTAGGTTTTCTCACGATGTTTTCCTTCACCGATTGAGACACGTGATATTTAAATTCTTAAAATGCACACAACTGAAAAGTTGGAGGTGCATGCCCCGGACCGGATTCGAACCCACACCCTCCGGAATCGGAGGCAGAGGTCATATCCACTGGGCTATCACTGCTCTAAATAAGAAAAAGTAAGAAAAGGTGCATCAGTCGTCGGCTTTTTCATTCATCGCTACACGCCCGCGCGTCCCATCGGGAGTGTTATGAACGAAGTTGCCAAGCTATAGCCGCATCTTTTACTAAATCGACCACGTGGAAATCATTTATCAACTTCTTTTCCAACATATTTAAGACTTCCTTAATCCGGCCCTGTCGCAAAATCCATTCTTAACGGACGTCTACTAAGTATAAACTACCTCCCTGCCAAATTTCATCTTTGTGCGTGGATCGGTTTCTTGACATACAGACAAACGGACGGACAACAAAATGAAGGTTCCGTTTATTCAAAACCAAAAATCATTTATTGAAATGAATGAGTTTTGATTTTGAAGGCTTAGTTTACAAGCACTCTTGATACGTCAAGTTTGACTATTTTTGGTCATGACAAATAGTCAAACATGACGTTTTATAACATAAAATTGAAAATTATGAAACCCCCCAAAGGTCATGAAATAGTTAATAGGGATGATGACAGTTTTTTAAATTGTATATAAATTAAGAGTATGCTAATAGTAAAGCAATTTTGTAAAAGGAACAGGGTATCTGCGATCATTACTTTCGGAGCTACAGGGATTTAAAGGGTCAGATTTGCGGCGCTGCCGCGGATCCCTGAAAAACGCTCTATACAAAATGGCACGAACTAGTGACGTCGTTGGCTCGCTGATCGTTAGATTTGTATGAGCGTTCAAACAAAATCACTAATAACTTTGTTATTTGTGCGTTTATGTTTATAGTTCATTTATTAAAAAATGTCACATTTAATTTAAGGAAGCTAAAACTGTATGAATTTTCATGTAATTACGATAAAAAAAAATTGATAGATTTTGAAATTTTATAATCTTTTTTATTTTGCAAATATCCAGACATTCTTTGCCTTTTTTGGATAAATTAGTTAACATTGACCTTATTTACCCGAATGTATCATTAAAATCAATTTATTCAAACCTAGTCATCATTCCCATTACTCTCGATCAAGTCATCAATACTCACTTGCAGTGCGAGTCGATATATGCACTGGGTAATAGCCCAGCCCAAGTAACTAGAGAAAATAAAAAAAAAACAAAACAGGATGTGCTAAAAAGAATTATTATTAATGTTATGTAGGTACTAAGCATAAAAGAATGTTCGCTGACATATATAGGTATGTATTCAATTTCAGTTTCCATATTAGCATAATCAAGTAAGAGCCTGCAGTAGCGAGATGATCCACATTTTAAGTAAGTTTATAGACCATGTTCCTAACTTCTGAAAAGTAGCTAGCTTTTAGGGTCCCTCAATCATAACTGTTTCTCGAAATTGGACATGCTCCGCACAAGAAAGTAGCCAGTCATGTAATACATTTCATTTACAAGCTTTTTGTCGTTTGTATATATAATCACTAGCGTAGTTCCCGTTCCCGTAGGAATACGGGGATAATATATAGCCTATAGCCTTCCTCGATATATGGGCTATCTAACACTGAGAGAATTTTTCGATTCGGACCAGTAGTTCCTGAGATTAGCGTGGTCAATCAAACAAACTCTTCAGCTTTGTAATATTAGTATACATTAACACTATAATACGAGTTATTCAGAGATATACATAAAAACGTATGCAATTATAAAAAATTGTAGTAATTATTACAAAAACAAAAACCTTGCTGCTTAAGTGTAATGAACTGAAACGAGAAAAACAAGTACATATCACAATATCTATATAAAATTCTAACTAAATTCTTTATGCCACATACGGTGACAAACATAATATGTAGTTTTGGAAGACCATTCTTTGCCCATAGGTAAGATAGTATTGCAGCCTAGCCTATGCCACTACCTCAATTTTGACGAACTCAATGACACCTTATATGTCGAAATCCGTCCAGCCGTTTGGGATGTAGAGAGCATGCCAAAGAAATGGACATACATACACACACAAACATATACATACGGTCGAAAAACATAACCCTTCTTCTTACGCAGTCAGGGAAAAACATATGTAAAAACTATTTTTTTTTTTTTTATTTATTTATTATTCTACAAAAAACACATTTCAATTAAGCCTAACCATAGTGCAACACAAACCACAGTCGGTTTTACTGTGCACTGGTTATTATTACATAATACCATATTTAAGAACTAAAATAATTAACAAACAAAAATCATTATCGGGTAGTTAAATAAATATTGTAAAAGTGTGAGTGAACCGCTGCTGCGACGCTACACAGGCTGTCTCAAAAAGTAATTCTTTAGTTTCCGCTTATGTACGGTCGTGAGTATATTAGTATCTTTTAGAAGATTCTTTACCGCATCCGGAAAATCGTTAAGGATTGTTGGAACAATATATTCCAGCCTTCTCTTACCATACCCATTTATGAAGTTTGGTACATACAATTTAGATTTTTTTGAACTACTTAGTTGTTTATTGTATGTAATTTCCTTCAGTTTAGGTTTTATTTGAAGATATTGCTCTGTTATTACGGAATATTTTGTTTTTACGTCTATTGGCATTAAAAATAAGTGGCTCTAGCAATATCTAGGAGCTTGGTCTGTGAATATTTTAGTTTTAATAAAATGTGGTAAGTCTGACTACGGCAGGCTCTCTTTCTATAAGCTGACAAAGTATTTCATGTAAGTAACATGAGTATGTTGTTTTGAAGAATTACAAATGGCTAGCTAGCAACTATTGTAAATGGATCTTGCATCTGATATCATTAAGAAAAACATTATGCTACCCAAAAGGAATATTAGGTGGCCCCTTTCCCATAGAAATACAGAGATAATATATAGCCTATAGCCTTCCTCGATAAATGGGCTATCTAACACTGAAAGAATTTTTCAAATTGGGCCGATAGTTCCTGAGATTAGCGCGTTCAATCAATCAAACAAACAAACTCCTCAGCTTTATAATAAGTATAGTTACGGGGATAATATATAGCCTATAGCCTTCATCGTTAAATGGGCTATCTAACACTGAAAGAATTTTTCAAATCGGACCACTAGTTCCTGAGATTAGCGTGTTCAATGAAACGAACAAACTCTTCAGCTTTATAATAAGTATAGATACATACTAGCTGAGCCTGCAAATGCTATTTTGTCTTGAACAACATTTTTAAGAGTATGAAAATTATGTATTAGCCGATTCTTAAACTTACCCCAGCATATAAAATTTAATAATAACATGAATAGAAAAGAAACTTTGCTAGTAAAACCGCGGGGCGTCACATAATCCCTACTAATATTATAAATGCAAAAGTAACTCTGTCTGTCTGTCTGTTACGCTTTCCCGCTTAAACCTCTCAACTGATTTTGATGAAATTTGGCACAGACAATTTTTAGACCTTGGATATACGCTACCTCTTATTGCGAAAAAAAGGTCCAAAGAGGTTGAAATAGAGGTTGAAAGTTTGTTTGGGATTTCTTAATTTGACACTTGATAAGACATAATAAAACATTTGTTTTAGCATTTTTGAAATTTTGACCTGTGAGGGGATGAAATAGGGGTTAAAAGTTTATATCGATATTCACGCGAACGAAGTCGCGGGCGTCCGCTAGTTTTATATATAAAATTCTTATGTCACAATGTTTGTTCCCATACTACTCCGAAATGGCTTGACTAATTCTTATGAAATTTTATATGCATATTAGTAGGTCTGAGAATCTGCCAACATCTATTTTTCAAACACCTAAACACTAGGGTAGGGTAGGGATAGGGAAGAAGTGTACGTAAGTCAAAGTTAAGCTTGACTGAGTCCTCTACTTTAACATATAAATTCGAAAGGCCATTCATCATTAAATCTCGTAAACCGTTTAACATACAAAGATGAAATTTGGTAGGGAGGTCACTTATAATTAGCAGGTGTCCGCCAAGAACGGATTTTGCAAAAGGGCCGGATTAAGGAGGTCAAAGGGCGGACGAAGTCGCGGGCATCTGCTAGTATTATTAAGACGAATATCTTAGCATTCCATGGATTCACCGTGCGGGTATCAGGTCCATCACATGATAGAGAGAAGAACTCCGAGCAGAGTCCAGAACTTGTGACTACAGGATGTAGGGTTAAGGAATTCCTTGACAATCGATGAACTCTCCCCATTCTCTGCTCGTGTTGTTCTCCCTGCCTAGCCAAATTTGGTAAGATCCTACTAGAGCAGCTTTGGATACTCGTTCTAATATAGAACTAGCTGCGCTTCTAGAGAGGCCAAGGTCTTTAAGCAAGTTATAGAGAGATTTTGCTGGTAATCCTCTCGCACCTACTTCTACGGCATACAGATTAACTACATTTTTAGTTAGTTCATTTGTTAGGTCATAACCATTCATCATGAAATCTCGTAAACCGTTTAATGTACAAAGATGAAATTTGGCCGGGAGGTCGCTTATAATTAGTAGGTGTCCGCTAAGAACGAATTTCGCAATAGGGCTGGATTAAGGAGGTCAAAGGGCGGACAAAGTCTCGGCGTCCGGTAGTATTATTATTATATTTACACCAAATTTCCAAACCAATTGTGCTAAATCTTCATAATAAGCATTCACAGAATTGGCAATGTTTCAAAATTGCTAACGTTAACAAGAATTAGCACATATGATTAATTTCAATGAGTGTGTAATTTATGTAACAACAAACACTAAATAATGATGTGAGGATTTCTTATAATGAACAAAGAGACCCACCAAAGGGTATATACGAGTAGTTTTGGCTAGGTACCAAGCTATAATATGTTGATATTTCTTAGTATTTTGTTACATATTTAACTGTATAACATACTAACTATTATTTGTATAACATACGGAAGCGAAACTTGGTCCCTGACACAAAAACATAGAGAAAAGTTAGCTAAGTGTCAGAGGGCAATGGAACGAAGTATTTTGGGTATAAGACTAACGGACAGGATCACCTCAAGTGAGATAAAACATAGGACAAAACTCGCTGATGTTCTCATTAGAATCAACCTCTTGAAATGGCGTTGGACGGAACACATGTTGCGCTGCACAACCGATAAATGGAGCAAGCAGGTGACACTCTGGTACCCAAGGGACAGTACCAGACAACGTGGACGTCCAATAAGAAGGTGGGAGGACGACATCCGCCTAACCCTGGGGCCACGCTGGACCAGAGTTGCGGCTGACAGGGTGCAGTGGAAGCAGCTGGCGGAGGCCTATGTCAGAAGACACTTTGAACAGCGGGACATAATATAATCAATTAAATCAAACACAACACTCATGTAACCAAAAGCTGTTCAAAATAAAAGGCTATTTTATTTATTTATTTTATTACATATTTAACTATTTTTTTTTTATGCGTTATTTTCTTTATATATTACTTCTGTACACCCTAGCCTATATCTTTTTAATTTTTATTAATAGTTTCTTCGTTAGGTTGCCTGGAAGAGATCGCTTTTTAGCGATAAGGCCGCCTATTGTGCATTTTCTTTATTTCCATTAATTTTCTGTATCGTATGTTTCTTTGTGGTGTACAATAAAGGATATTTTAATTTCATTTATAATATATTTTTGACTTAATAACAAACTCAGAGAGCCGTGATAGCCCAGTGGATATGACCTCTACCTCAGATTCCGGAGGATGTAGGTTTGTATCCAGCCCGGGGCATGCACCTCCAACTTTTCAGTTGTGTGCATTTAAAGAAATTAATTATAACGTGTCTGGTATGGTAAAGGAAAAACATTGTGAGGAAACCTGCATCCCAGAGAATTTTCTTAATTCTCTGCGTGTGTGAAGTCTGCCAATCCGCATTGGGCCAGCGTAGTGGACAATTGCCTAACCCCTCTCATTCTGAGAGGAGACTCGAGCTCAGCAGTGAGCCGAATATCGGTTGATGACAACAAACTCTGGTTTTAATATTCTTAATATGCACACAACTGAAAAGTTGGAGATGCCATGCCCCAGCCTGGATTCAAACCTAAGCCCTCCAATTGAAGGCAGAGGTCATATCCACTGGGCTATCACAGATCTTCTGATTTTGATGTTTAAATTTCAGTTAGACCAGTGTGGTGAATTAAGTTCCAAATTATCTCTACTAGGACTTGACCCTACAAGGTGCAATTAAATTGATAAATGTGCAATTAAAAAAAAAAATTATCCAGTCAGTAACATCTCATAATTGGCTCACTGCTGAGCACGAGTCTCCTCTCAGAATGAGAGGGGTTAGGCTTATAGACGTCACACACACATAAAATTGAGGAAATTCTCAAATATGCAGGTTTCTTTACAATAATTTTCCATCACCGTTTGAGACATGTGGTATTTAATTTCTAATTATGCACATAACTGTAAAGTTTGAGGTGCATGCCCCCGAACAGGATTTGAACCTAAACCCTCCGAATTGAAGGCAGAGATCATATCCACTGGGCTATCACTGATCTTCTGATTATGATGTCTATATTTAACATCTATATTTAGATAGGTCATATCACATTATAATGTGCGAGTGCATGGTGAATATTCAAGCTTCATCATCATCATTAGCAACCCATATTCGGCTCACTGTTGAGCACAAGTCTCCTCTCAGAATGCAAGAGGTTAGGCCAATAGTCCACCACGCTGGCCCAATGAGGATTGGCAGACTTCATACATGCATAGAGCATTATGAAAATTCTCTGGTATGCAGGTTTCCTCACTGTATATTCAAGCTTATACATAAAAACTAGTACAGTCACAGTCAAATAAGACTGACAATAATGACAAATTTTCATCTTGGTGGGTCACAACTCCATATCCTACTATTATGTGAGGATACTTTAGGAAACTGTGAGTCAAGTACACCTACTGTTTTAAATGAATACTTAACTGTAAGTCAAATAAACAATAGATGATTCTTTGTTCTTACAATTTGGCACAAAAGAACTAAATCTTTGTATTAGAAAAACCTTCAATATAATTTGACTGTTTGTCAGATGCTTGGGGAGTGTGCTTACCATCTTGCCAAGGATTGGAAGGCTCGAAATATTGGGTTACCAGCTCGTCATCTTTCGGAAAACTGACTTTTCTATTCGCTTTGCTTTCCTTAGCATCACTACATACATTGTCTAAGAGTTCTGTATTTTCACTCACGCCCGGACACGCAGCATTATCATTGGTAGACATATCGCACGCGAAAGCTACAACCACATATCACTGCTGAGCACATTAGTTAGAAAAATATTTAACACAGCAAAAATTTCTCACAAAAATAACATTGGGCTTGATATGAAACTAGCGTTCGTTGTCGCACTATATTGTATCATTGACGCGATTTGTTAGCAACGACACCGTCCATTGCGTACGATTATCGCGTTTCGGCGGTATTTTTCGGGTTTTTATTTCTCGTTTTCGATTCAAAACATTAGACACTTTATCATACACCGTTTACCGCCATATTGGATTGAAGAAGACAAAAGGATAGTTTCCCGTTTGCGAAACTAGGGGGCGCTTTAAAAACAGCAGTGTTGCCATTTAATAAGCAGTATATTATAAAAAAAATTAACAATAAATATTGCAAAACAATGAACAAAAGTTTCAACTTTTTATCGAATTGTTTTTAAATTGATAAAAAGAGATTATTTTATTCCTATGATGTAATCATACTACTCGACAACAGATGGCTCTGTATCCTTAAATAACAGTGCCATCTATTTGCAAAATATTTGCAATGAGTTATATTCATAGACAACTGACAACTCAAAATAAAAAAAAAACAAGTTAAACCATAGATCATGTAGCCAGTTTCATTATTAGTATATAATGTATCATCTATGGTATTAGTCTTCATTTTTAGATATCTCCGTCTAGGAATATAATATTTCTTAGACGGAGAGCACGTTAACCCCAGACCTTCGTCATTTATAAAGCTCATGTTCCTTCCGTAAGTAGATTCTAGCTAATGAAAGTAAACTGAAATCACCCGCCAAATTTAATTCCATTATATATATAAGTCTAAATAGTTTTTCGTCGTCGTCATCAACCCATATTCGGCTCACTGCTGAGCTCGAGTCTCCTCTCAGAATGAGAGGGATAAGGCCAATAGTCCACCACGCTGGCCTAATGCGGATTGGAAGACTTCACACACGCAGAGAATTAAGAAAATTCTCTGGTATGCAGGTTTCCTCACGATGTTTTCCTTCACCGATTGAGACACGTGATATTTGATTTCTTAAAATGCACACAACTGAAAAGTTGGAGGTGCATGCCCCGGACCGGATTCGAACCCACACCCTCCGGAATCGGAGGCAGAGGTCATATCCACTGGGCTATCACGCCTCTTACTGAATAGTTTTTAAACTTCCTGAACTCACAACTCGACATTGTAGACGATATTTAGGTATTATTTGTTTAAATAACGTTCATTGTTGACCACAACTACCATTGAGTTGACTATAAATTTCCTCTTTTGAGCGTCTCATTTGTCATGCGCTAGTAACACATCTAACAGTATTTAATATCATTGTCTACTAAATAGTCAGAACCAAGCCACAAACAAAAGTAAAGTTATAAAATTACAAGGAAAAGTGGCATTGATTTTTATAACTAAAGACTAGCTGACGCCGCGCGGTTTCACCCGCGTGGTTCCCGTTCCTGTAGAAATATGAAGATAATGTAAAGCCTATAGCCTTCCTCAATAAATGGGCTATCTCACACTGAAATAATTTTTCAAATCGGACCAGTAGTTCCTGAGATTAGCGCGTTCAATCAAACAAACAAACTCTTCAGCTTTATAATATTAGTATTGATAAGTAAGGGTTTTGTTTTTACGTTTAAATTAAAACACTCAGGGGCCTAATTGTCTAACAGACTTCATTGATCGTAAAGTTCATACGATCGGCTACGATCAACGATCAATCGTAACTTTACATTGGTATTGTCTAATTTAGTTCATTATATGAAGACCGGATGGTGAACGATGAACTGAAATCATTCATGAAGATTGCGTATTGTTTATGCAAAACGATAGTGAAACTATCGTTAATAATATTATCAAATTTATGTCAAACTCCATAATAATGCATATATTTTAACAAAGTTTTATGTCTTTTGTTTAAAACATTAAAGAAGCATTAAATTTCACGACAAATATCTACTATTGAAGACAATAGCGTGAGAAAATGGTACATGCAACTCAAGTAACAAAACGCAATTAACGAATTTAACCAAGGGCTATTTGGACTATTTGGTAATCTCCCTGTTGTCTGTGTAGGCTAGTGTCAAAATAACGGGGTATCCTATTAGTCTGTGGTGAAACATAGCATATTAATAACCTGTGGATTAGAAATTTAAATTTTATAAACAAAACAAAGTTTTTATTTTTCAGGTTTTAAAGAGAATTTAGAAATTGAGCAAAGTTTTACTAAATTATAGTGATCTTAGGAGCAAAGTTTACTTCGTTTGTGTTATTGTTAATCAAAAATATAAAAGTAAACAAAAAAGAAAAACTACCTCTATCTAATTTTGTCGATGTCCATTTCTTAAGAAGTTTCTCATTAAAACAACCCTTAACTCAGGCAAGGCAGGGCTAAGGTGGTTAGCGTAACTACAAGTGGTTAACTTACAGTTAGCCAACTGAAGAACAATCAACAATGCCCGATTAATAAGTGATCGCGCTGCTTGTCTACTACTTGCTGCTTGTCCCTGCACTAGTTATAGCAGTAATTTCTTTGTTTGGAAGTATTTAGCACATCCGGGCTGCGCAAAAGGAGAGAGTGGGCATTTCCTCTGTCTCTTAGAAAAGTCCGCATGTTATTTTTATCCCAGTGTTAATCTCTAAGTCTCGTATGAATCGGCACTAATATACATAGGTTTACCTAAGTGTGTGATTAGTGACTTCACAAACAGACTTATTATTAAAGGATTTGAACAGTTCTCTAGCTCTTTAGGGTGTTTTATTCCTTCACCAGCCAACAACAGTGTCATAATTACAATGGGTTCGCAGAGTTAGTTTATCTAGGCATTTAGATATACCATTCAAAATCCTCTACTGAGAGCAAAATGTTACTGTTATATTTTATTTTTTATTCTTTACAATTTAAACTGAAAATCCACAACCCTTTCAGTTGCTACACGTCATCACACCGGAATGCTAAATTGCTTGGCCATAAGTCTCAATTGGTCCAGCCGGGGATCAAACACAGGACCTTCGGAACATTAATTATCATTAACATCTGATAGTGGTATATTAACACCATAACTACCAATCCACATTGGAGCAGGTTTTTTTTTTTATTCTTTACAAGTTAGCCCTTGACTACAATCTCACCTGATGGTAAGTGATGATGTAATCTATGATGGTAACGGGCTAACTTGTTAGGAGTAGTAAGACAATCCACACCCCTTTTGGTTTCTACATGGGATCATACCGGAATGCTAAATCGCTTAGTGGTAGGTCTTTGCCAGTAAGGTGGTAACTGGCCGAAGCCTCCCACCAGCCAGACCTAGACCAATTGAGAAAACCTCAATCGGCCCAGCCAGGGATCAAACCCAGGACACCACTGCTAATGTTTTCCTCTCAAAGATTCTATCTAACTTTTAGTATGAAAGATTAATTTTTTTTTTAATTTCAGACTAAATTGATTATTATGAACAGACCATTATGATGAACCACTGATATTGACTCAGAGACAGGAAGATGAGTGCTTTGACAACAAGACTGACTAGCTGAGCCAGCAGCCAGCTTAAGAATTATGTGGTGTGTGTGTGTGTCTAATTCCAGGAGCTCTCTATGTCAGCCATCCATCTATATTCTTACTCATTTTTGTTAATTATAAAATAAATTTGATTATTTAGTGTGTAACTTCATTGTACCTATCCTGCTAGCTGTTAGAAAGATAGCATCTGTAATGATTTATTTACGGTAAAACATATTTAAAAATAAACATGCTTTAACATTTAAGTATGGCCAATATGTTGTCAAGTACAGTGGGCAGGGCTGAATCCATGATTGATGACTGATCCATGATGATGACTCGTTTTTCTGATTTAAGAAAATATACTAATCATCAAAACAGTGTCTGCAAGTACTGTACAGGCTGACTGTTTGGATGAGAAGTATATATTTGATTATTTTTAAGCTTTGTGGTTTCAGGGTTTAAAAAATGTCTAACTGAAAGTCTATGTTTACTGTATTTATTATTATTATAATAAATAAACTTAAAAAATCTTTTTTTTATAAACTTCCAACCCCTATTTCACCCTCAGAGGTGTCATTTTCATAATTCTTAGAATACTAGTAGTCAAGATACTGTAATAAAAAGATACAGTTTGTGAGATTGTAGGGGTAAACACTGGACCTACTGAACCAATGTTGAAGATTATTTTACCAATAAAAATCCACATTTGAGTATTATAGGCCATGTATTCCTTCCCACGGGAACAGGAATTATGTGGGTGAAACTGCAGGGGGTGAACATACACAGGTATTATAAATGTATTTTTTACAACTACACTTTTTTGAATAATTTATTTAATTATTGTAATGGTAAAAAAAAATATTAATAGTAAAATGTTAAACTGAAAGCTTTAGTTTTGGAAAAGACTACAAAAAACAAACTCAGCAAAGTAAGTATTCTTTTATTTTCAAATATCAAAGACCAAATCAAATATCATCAGCATTTCACAATCTATGCAAATATTTTGATAATACACACACACATTTATGATTTGACCAGATAACAGGGTCATCAGTACAATGTCCTATCAGCTAAAAGCCTTTGCCATCTTTTCTTCAGCACACCAATATGTTATTCTATTGTATTGCATGTGCTTTTTGTAATATTGGAGTCTGCAGTTATAGGGCATATTCCAAATATCCTGTAAAGCAAAATTGTTAATATTGAGCATATTATAAAATACACACATCAACATTTAGTCTCAATGTAAGTGTAGTTTGTGTACTAAGATAATATAGCAGACAGACAAGCTTCGCTTTGACTCATTCCCTATTCCTATCCTATTCTAATCCCACCCATTGGCTTATCTACTATTATTTCCTATTCCTATTCGGTAGCTCAGAATCCTAGGATTCCTAGGGTGGGCATGCACCAATGGAAAATGTAAATGTACCTATGAGCGATGACGAAAGAGTTCGTTCACCATAATCATAATTTTAAAAATGAAATTCGATTAATTTTTGCTTAATAACCAGCAAACTTAACTAAACCACACACATAAGCCCTGGAACACAGATCCCAACACATTGGATACAACAACATGCAAGATGTCGCAGAAATCTAAAACATGGTATGGTATTAAATATCGTAGGTATTGAGTTTATGTCGCTCTATGGACTTATCGTCTCTTTCTCTGGTACGTCCAAAGAAAGATTGTGTAAGAAGACATTGGATGCTGGAAGAAAGATGCTGTTTGATCCCCAGTTCTTGGAGGAGTGAGACTGTGTCATATTTCTAGAGCGTGTATATTCTTTTTCTCACTTTCTCTCAGAGCCCAAGTCTCAGCATCCTATATAAATCGATTAATAGCACTCAATTAACTTCATTGTTTTGACTTTATAGGTTCATTGCAAAGAATATATTATTTATTACTCTTTTTAACAGAGTTCATTGTTTACAAACAAAACACTTCGCAAAGTTTCGTCCTAAAAATGCTAACTGAGGACGGGGAAACTGAATTGAGAGATTTAGAATGGAAAAAAATATTAATTTTAGATATTTAACAAAATATAAATTATTATTTTGGAATTTTGGACATCCACAATTTGTCCGTTTTACGATCAAAGGTGACTCAAGACCCATCGTAAGTTTTTGACATAAGCCATGACCATAAAACTTTACACAATTCGAAGACAATCGCAAATAACTGTCAAATCTTAACAAATCATTCACTCTTCGTATAAAAATAACGATCTAATCGTAATGAACAAACTATGCCCAACCGATGGCTTTCCATTGGCTTACACAATCCGAAATAGCCGTTTGACAAGTAAAAACGTACGATTTCAATTGTCAAATTCAATCGTTTGCGTTAGACAATTAGGCCCCTTATTAGGTAACTAAAGTAATTTATATTAGGTCAACATCACATATAAAGATTTACAAATTTACTTGTATTTATCACATTGATATATAAATACTAGATGTAACATCAAACTTAAATTAAATGGCATGAGAAGTTATTTATATATGAATCTAAGCATACATTCTCAATAGTAAAATGTACTGTATGTGAGACACAGATTAAAGAATAATAGGCAGATAGAGCGTAACACGACGGTGTCGTAGCCATTCCGAATACAAAATTAAAAAACTAACGAAATAAGATAGAGTATTTTTTATAGGAAATTATTGATTATTATATTAATTTACGTAATTGTTGATAGTGTTAAATTTTGAAATACAAATTATGAAAAAAGTTTGTTTAAGCGGATGTCAACGACACGTGACGTTTTTATAGACTTCACCACGCTGCTTGTAAAGACTCTTTCTGGATCATTCTTTATTCTGTGGTGAGAAATAAAAATATTTGTAGTATCAAATTAGCTATCGGATATTAATTCACTAGCCGACCCAGCAAACATTGTTGGTATCTCACCCGATGACAAGTAATCGCCCTAATAAATGAAGTCACATCTATGTTTTTATATATCTATGCTCTAAGTCTAACAGGTAGATTTTATACTCAAACAATTCAATATAACCGTTTTGCCCGACATTTTGATATACTTATATATTTTTATAAGTTAAAAAGTAACAATAAGTTGAATAACCATGTTAGATGTACGTAAAAACGTACATTTTCATGTTATAAATCGTACATACATAATTAACAACAGGCATATAACCATAGACTAATAAAATAAGCAGACGGTATCTCCCTGTCAATCAACAGAAGCACCATGGCGCCGAGTACATGTGTGAGTGTGAAGTGTATTGCCAGATATAAGAAACTAGCTGACGCCGCGCGGTTTCACCCGCGTGGTTCCCGTTCCCGTAGGAATACGGGGATAATATATAGTCTTCCTCGATAAATGGACTATCTAACACTGAAAGAATTTTTCAAATCGGACCAGTAGATCCTGAGATTAGCGCGTTCAATCAATCAAACAAACAAACAAACTCTTCAGCTTTTTAATATTAGTATAGATTAATCTCTGTCTTCATATGTGACTCATTGTGCCGGCGCGTATATGCGAACTGGCATTATTGGGGTGCGTCCATCGATCTCCTATTAAAAAGTGGATGCACAATCAGCGACCAAAAAACGCCCCCACTCAATGAGTGCCAAACACAACTCCTTGGCTCTCAATTCAAATAGTCGCATTTGCAAATTCAACATTAAACTCAATCTTTAAGGTTGAATTTGCTCTGAATTTGGAATTTTATTTAATATTGGACTATATTTATAGACCTTTAGGTAAAATTTTCTTTACCAATAATTCTAAAATTGTCAAAGTAAAATTGGCCAGTTTTCAAGTGAAATTTTCTACATGATTGTGCGTCCTTTTATTATAAGAAGTCAGTGAGTGGATCACAGTTTAGTTTATGAGACGGTGTCTGGACTTTTTATTACGTCTATGCAATGATTATATCATTACGTCTATACATAGTTGATTGAAACAAAATGGCGGACAAAACAATATGAAAAACGGTTACAATGCTCTTTGTGATTATTTTTCTTTGTAAAATTCTTCAATAAATCGTTCCAATGACAAATAACTACTTATATATAACAATATTAATGGACATAACAAATTACATTACACTTACAAGCTATTTTGGTGCTTTTTTATATAGTTTTCTTTCGTTTATAGGTTATATACAACAGTGGCGCGCACGGGAATTTTGATCCTGGTATGCAGTTAACACGAGATACTTTTATACATAAAAATTGCCAGTAACAAATCTCAGAGGGCAGGCACTGCGTTTATGCTTAGATGGAGTGCGTGCCACTGAAACTTATTTTAAATTTACAAGTCGTCTTAAGTCATTTACTAGTAGTAGAAAGAAAGTATATCGACTGTATTATTAATTAAAGATAAAAGCGCTTGGAGGCCATTGGATCAGCTTCCACCTTCACACAGGAAATAAAACTATAAGAAATTGTAATTGTTATCAATTGTAAATTATAATACTGTATGACTTTTTCAAAAGAGCAACTGTTGAGTTTCTTGCCGGTATCTTCTCAGCAGAACCTGCCTTCCGAACCGGTGGTAGAATCTTTACAAATAGTCAACTGACGTGTCAAAAGTGCTTGTAAACTGAGACTACTTAAAATAAATGATTTTTGATTAGATTTGATTTGAAAGGGTTCGAAGATTTTTGTATGAAGGTATGACCTATTAGAGTAGTCCAGTAGTCTGCTTCAAGATTCCATTTATAACTATATCAAAGTTCATCTAAATCGGTCCAGCAGTTTAGGCGTGAAAGTTATCAGACAAACATACAATTTTAGTATGGATATTCAGTCACCACAATTGTATTAAAATTGTAAGTAAAATTCACAGATTAAAGAATAAAAGGCAGATAGAGCGCACGAAAAACAAAGGTGTAGAAAACAGTCGGGACCTTAGATATTGGATAGATTGATTTCTACATTATTTAATAGGTTGTTTTCTAATCGCTTTCTTCACTTCTGGACTGAGCTTGTTTTTTTTCTTTTCAGTTTTTTATACTTTATGCAGTTGGGTTTTTTTATTTGTTTAATTAATTTATTTATTACATTATAATATTCACATACTTATCAATCATAGAAATGTGATGTATAAAGCATTATTCATTGACCCCTGACGCAAAAAGAGAGGTGTTATAAGTTTGACGTGTCAGTCTGTCTATGGCACCATAGCTCCTCAACGGATGAAGCGATTTCAATTTAGTTTTTTTAGCATGTAAGGTGACTTATGTGCGAGTGTTTTAGATATATTGGATGAAAAAAACCCTCGAAGGTCATGAAATTATTAATTACTCTCGATCAAGTTCACTCACACTTTTATTTAAGTACCCTATAATGATTATTCTTGGTATTTATCCTCTTCTGTTTGTTAATCTGTTTATTTATCCTCTTCTGTTTGTTAATAATGTTCTGTTTGTTACTAAATATTGTATTATGCAATAATAACCAGTGCACAGTAAAACTAACTGTGGTTTGTGTTGCACTATGGTTAGGCTTAATTTCAATGTGTTGTTTTTTGAATAATAAATAAATAAAATAAAATAAATAAATAAGTCATCAATATTCTCTTTCAGTGCGTTTTCATTTGAGACCCCACTCGAGTATATTCGCACATTCGGTTATTCTTCCCCACTTTCACTCCCCACAACTTTAAAACGGCTCAACCGATTTTCATCAAACATGTCCAAGAACACTCGTAAATAAGTCACCATTCATACAAAACAAACTAAATCAAAATAGCTTCATCCGTTCGTGAGCTATGGTGACACAGACATACACTTACATATAACACCCTTTTTGCGTCAGGGATTAATGAATAATGCTTTATACATCACATTTATATGATTGATAAGTGTGTGAATATATAATGTAATAGGCTACTTGCCTCTTTTGTAAACAGTGTTTAAACTGAATTATGGAAGTATTATAAGCTATATTTTAAATTTTTTAAATTTATATTATTTCAAACTTATAACACCCCTATTTTGCGTCGGGGGTTAAAAATTAGACTTAACATTTAGTAAATGACAAAATTCGATAATTTTTATAGTAACAATATCATATGAGAAATAATTGGTAATAGAATAACATAATTACATTTAATAGGACAACTAACCTAACAGTTCTTGTTAATTTTTTTAATAATAATATCATATCCTAAGGTAAAACATGACAAATTAATTAGTGATCGAAAAGATGAAAAAAAAAGTGATCGAAAAGCCTGTCATGGCCACACCTTACACTAATAGCAAAGATTTTTTTGTAGCCACAGATTAGAGAATAATAGGCAGATAGAGTGTGGTGTCATAACCGTTCCAAATACAAAAGTCATAAACGAATACATTCTCGAGTCAGTACGACAAGAAGCATCGCATTCATAATTTTCATTATTATTCAAGAACAATGGCGTCTTGTTTTTTATATATTTTTCAAAACTTTTCACAAAAACTAAAGAAATAAGATTGAGTTTTTTTTATTGGTAATTATTGATTATTATATTAATTTACGTAATTGCTGTCAGTGTTAAATTTTGAAATACAAATTAAGATATGCGAATGTTAAAAACGCGTGACGTTTATTTGTTTTTATGAGTTTCACCGGCTTCAACACGCTGCTTGTAACGACTCATTCTGGATCATTCTTTATTCTGTGTTTGTGGCTTAAGGATTCCTAAACTACTGGGCGAATAGGGATGATGACTATCTGATCTATATGATCTTTAACGTAATTAGATAAAAAACAAACATTTTTCAATGTATAAAGTACCTATAACCGTATACGCCAAAAAAAGATATTTGGAATTTTTGTTTGAACGCCCATACAAATATACGATCTTATTAAGCGACCACGTTATTTGTGAGTGGCATTTTGTTTGGAGCGTTTTTCAGGGATCCGCAACAGCGTCGCAAAATTGACCCTTTAAATCCCTGTAGCTCCGAAAGTAATGATCGCAGATACCCTGTTACTTTTACAAAATTGCTTTACTATTAGCGTACTCTTAATTTATATACAATTTAAAAAACTGTCATCATCCCTATTAAAAAAAACTGTCATCATCCCTATTGAAAAAATTCAAGCTTTTATTAAATGTGGATATTGACTGACTATTACAGGCTTTCAATACAAAATAATAATAACCCATAAAATAATTCGGTTACTTTACACGAAAATGGCGTAAAAAATAACCGCATAATCAAAAACAAACAAAAAAATTACTTTTTCAAAGCACAATGGGCATTTATATTACGTAATATTTTCAATATCCGTATACGATTTTTAATAAATATATACAACATACGTATATATTTTTAACAAGCTTTCATTTAATATTGCCAGCTCACAAAAAATAAATGTTTTATTTTATTAATAAAAAAAATTTGGTGGTATCAAAAAAAAAAAAATATATATATATATATATATTTTTAATGACTATATTTTATGTTTTTTAAGTTGAAAACAATTTGAAGCTGCTTGCTTGACATTTCGAATAAAGGCCCAGCCTCCATATAAGGACATGGAACATTTCTTTTACATAGATTTTTACCCGACTTCAAAAAAAGGGGGTTTTCATCTTCTCTCGGGTCATCATCTCATCGGGTCATTTGACACGTGTTTTTTATGTTAGTTACCTCATGCATTCGTCATTTCTTAACCAATTAAGAAAAATCTTTATTTGTTGGATTCCAGATTAGCCCCGTTTGATTTTCATGAAAATCGGTAAAGTAATTTTGTGTTAAAATGAGAATAAGGAAATTGTCCATACTGTGGCGCTTACGTTCACTATCAAACCACCTTCAAAGTTATCAGAAGGTAGCACATACGATGTTATTTTTTGCTTTTTCGTTTGTTTTTGTGATTTTGAAGTTGGTTGAATTTTTTGTTAAAAAGATTTTTTTTGCATACGAAGTCGCGGGCGTTTGTAATAATTATATGAAAGCTTGTTTTTTTAACATATTTTTAATATAAATTTTCAATTGTATCTGTTTTCTATAATGTAGGTATAAATGGTGTATATAATAGGTTTTTCGATTTTTTCTATATAGTTATATACTATTTTACTTAAAATATCATTTTCATAGAATACCTCGCGTAGAAAAAACAGTCGAAAACAAAAAATAATCAAAATATTTTTAATAAATATTTTAAGTTTAACTTTTTTTAAAAGAGTAAACAAAAAAGTTAACATAATGTATTATGATTGAATCATGAATCTTTACAAGATTTTTGCAAAAAAAAAAACCGTTTTTCAGTATTTTTTTTTATATTTTTGCGATTGGTTGCCTTGAATTTGACCAATAAGTTATTAGTAGATATGTTTGATTATTCTGTTGCCTGTCTATATTAAAAAAAAATACTGGCTTAACTTTTTAGCTACGCGAGATATATAATAATATAAAAAATCTTTATTTGGTCTGTACGTATAAAAAACGTAATGGCTATAAAACAGACTGAACATTTTGTCCGTCTGTCCTTTCATCTTCCACCGATGTCACTGGCTCTCCTTTTTTATTTTTAAATCCAGGACGACATCTGTAAAAAAAAAAATCAAATTAATATAAAAAAAAAACAACTGTGAAAAATTAAAAACTTAGTGGAATGGAAATCTCGGGATATAATATATAAACTAACATATTATATTAATAGAAAAGATTTTTAGTAAATTTGTTATGGTTTAAATAAAAAAACTATTCGACTGTTTTTTTTTTTTAATTTTTTCACGATTAGAAAGCCACATTTTTACCGAGTAACATAGGCTATACGCGTAGCTCTATTAGTTGTTAAATAAAAGGAGACGTGAAATTCTGGTTATTAATGGATTTTTCCGGTATAAAAGTAACCTATGTATTAATCCAGGGTATAATCTCTCTCCATTCCAAATTACAGACAAATCGGTCCAGTTTTTGCGACGAAAAAGACCAACAAACACACAAAAATTTTCGTAAGTAATTATATATATTTTTTTATTTTAGTCTAAAGTTTAACTAAAAGTTAGTAAATTGGAATTTCTTTTAACTGTTCGTAACGTAAAATCCTTCTAAAATATTACAAAACATAAAAAAACAGCCAAGTGCGTGTCAGGCCAAGCAGTGAAGGGTTCCATTGCTTCACTTCACCGACATAGAATACTGCTTTTAGCTAATAATGTACTACATCCTTGCCACAGGGTAAAGATCATACAGAGTAAGTCTTTACAAGCAGCGTGGTGAAGGCGGTGAAACCCCTAAAAACAAACGACACGCGTCTCCTTGACATGGCATATACAAACTTTTTTCATAATTTGTATTTCAAAATTTAACACTAACAAAAATTTAGTAAATTAATATAATAATCATTAATTACCAATAAAAAAATAGTCCATGTTATTTCTTTAGTTTTTAAAAAAAAAAATTAAAATATTTAAAACATAAGACGCCATTTTTCTTGAATAATATTGAAAATTACTGATGCAACGGTTCGTATCGTACTGACAAGAGAACGTATTAGTTTTTAACCGACTTCCAAAAAGGAGGAGTTTCTACGTTCGGCTGTGTGTATGTATGTTTTTTTTTATTTTATATAAAATATTTCCGTCACGTCATTTATAAACCGATTTTGAAAATTCTTTTTTTGTTTAGAAGGGTTTACTTCCAGGGTGGTCCCATTTTTTTTATGTCAGGATCTGATGATGGCATCCTGGAGAAATTGAGAGGAACTTTTTGAATATTGTATTTGTAGCGGCTACGACACCATCGTGTTCCGCACGCTCCATCTGTACATTATTGATTAATCTGTGTTTTATACGCACCCTCAGAGTGCTCGTAGTACGCGATCCGGCGCGGCGCGGGCTGTTTCCGTCCGTGCGACCTCCTCTCTTTGACGCACAGATTGAGCACTCCGTCCGCGCCCTCCCTCCTCTGCACGTCGCCCACTTTGTCGATGAAGACCGTCTTGGCGCAGATCCTTTTCTCCTTATCCTGTAGAAAATGTTTTCTTTAAAATTTAAGCTATTGCATAACTTTTATCGAGGGCTTTGAGCTCGGCGAGCGAATCGAGAAATTCCGTAACGAAAATAAACCTAACACCCAAGCCGTGCATCAAGTTAACACATTTCGACGTTATCATATCGACTCAACTGGACAAGTGGTGTGAAACTAAAGGGGCAAAGCTATTAAACCGAGTTTGACTTCAGCTCAATGTAAAGACATTTTATATTTATTTTTTATTATTTTCTAAAAAAATAAAATACTGCATAAATAAATAATTATCTATACTAATACATATATAAAGCTGAAGAGTTTGTTTGTTTGATTGAACGCGCTAATTATAAGGATGCGTATAAGATCAGAAGAAAGAAAGAAGAAAAAGATTTACAAAAGAAATATTATTTATTCCAAAAATATTAATTTTAGAATACATGTTCTTTAAACATTTATAATTAAATTTCGGTAAAGAATATAACCCCAGAGTTATGGGAAATACTCCCGAGCATCCTGTATATATTATATATATTTTTTTTACAGACATACATACGGAAACAGTTTTAGTAATAGGGTTTTTGGGTACAGAACCCTAAAAATGAACTCACCTTAAACATATGGGTAACGCTTTGCTGAACCAATTTATCTATTCGGCATTCGAAGACATTCTTTTCTAATTGGTTGTCAAATATGTTCTTGTCTATTTGTCTGTCTATAGGTTTAGGCGTTGCGGTCTTCATATGGTTCTGGTTATGGTTGTGGTTCTGGTTGTTGTTATGGTTCTGGTTGTGATTGTGGTTGTGAGATTCGTGTAGTCTTTCTGGTTCCATGTCTGGCACGGTTGTCGGGTCTGATCGATCTTGGAGGACCTGGAAAATTAAAATATCTCTGTTTAGACTTCTACCATCGTATGAAAATAAATATACTTAGTTGAGGTTACTACACCATTGATGAGTTCCTTAAAGATAAAGGTGGAAGTAAAAGTATAAGAAATTGTAATTGTTATCAATTGTAAATTATAATACTGTATGACTTTTTCATTTCAAAAGAGCAACTGTTGAGTTTCTTGCCGGTATCTTCTCAGCAGAACCTGCCTTCCGAACCGGTGGTAGAATCTTTACAAATAGTCAACTGACGTGTCAAAAGTGCTTGTAAACTGAGCCTACTTGAAATAAATGATTATTGATTTTGATTTTGGTCACCTGTGACTTTAGCTCGGTAACCCATAACAAACTTTGTATTAATTGAATAGTTAATTATCATAAAAAAATTGTTTATAGTGAGTTAAAGAGATCTTTGAAATAGACATGCTTTTAAAGAGACAAAATTCTGACAAAATACATTTATTTTGCGTTACTTTAACCGTTTACGCAACGGAAGCTCTCAAAGGGATTTTACATGATGGATAACAAGCAACTTGCTTAGTAAGCAACCAATTTACTTATTGAACAACCAAAATGCGCGCTATACAAGCAACTTGCGTTCTAAACAAGCAAAGTGCGTGCTGAACAAGCTACTTGAGCGCTAAACAACTAATTTGAGTGCCAAACAAGCAACTTCCGTGCAAACAAGTGCCGTAAACAAGAAACTTGCTTGCTGAACAGGCAACTTGCGTGCTAAAAAAGGAACTTGTGCCATGAATTTGCGTATTATACAAGCAACTTGCGTGGTGAAAAAGCATCTTACGCGCTAAACAACCAATCTGCGTGCTCTACAAGTAACTTCCGTGCTGATCAAAAAACTTGCGTGCTGAACAGACAACTTGCGTGCTAAAAAAGCAACTTGTGCCATGAACAACCAATTTGCGTAATATACAAGCAACTTGCGTGCTGAAAAAGCAACTTGCGTAGTAAACAACCAATTTACTTATTGAACAACCAATCTGCATGCTCTACAATCAACTAGCGTGCTTAACAATAAACCTGCGTGCTGAACAAGCAACTTGCGTGCTGCACAAGCAACTTGCGTGCTGCACAAGCAACTTGCGTGCTGAACAACCAATTTGCATGCTTCTTGAGCGCTTCTGAAGCGACTCGGTCAGTTACCTTTGTGACGTGGCTCCGTAGCTTGGCGAAGCTGTTCCTCAGCTCAGTCCTCGTGTGCACCAAGGAGCGTCGCTCGCTGAGCGCGTCGGTCCGGCAAGCGCGCACCGCACGCAGCTCGCGCGCTAGCTGACGTAGGTGTTCCACGCTACGTCGTCGGCTGTTTTGCGATGCCAGCTGTAGAAAAGGGATATATATTTTATTCTTACGCGATAGGTTCGCAACTAGCGCGTTAAGTACGCAAGTAGCGCGTTAAGTACGCAATTAGCGCTTTAAGTATGCAACTAGCGCTTTAAGTACGCAACTATCGCGTTAAGTACGCCACTGGGACATTAAGTATGCAACTAGCGCGTTAAGTACGAAACTCGCGGGTTAAGAGCGCAAATAGCGCGTTAAGTATGTACGAAGCTAGCGCGTTAAGTACGCAACTCGCGGGTTAAGAGCGCAAATAGCGCGTTAAGTAAGTACGAAGTTAGCGCGTTAAGTACGTGACTCGCGGGTTAAGAACGCAAAAAGCGCGTTAAGTACGAAGCTAGCGCGTTAAGTAAGTGAGTCGCGGGTTAAGCACGCAACTATCGCATTAAGTACGCCACTGGCGCATAAAGTATGCAAATAGCGAGTTAAGTGCGCAACTAGCGCGTTAATTATGCAACTAGCGCCTTAAGTACGAAGTTAGCGCGTTAAGTATTCGATTCACTTTCTACGATCGCAAACGCTTCGAAAACTAGAAAAGTGTATGGGAATGACAGATCTTGATCACGTGACCTGTCTATAGCAAATGTCATTCCCATACATCTTTCTAGTTTTCGAAGCGTTAGCGATCGTAGAAAGAGAATCGACGTGCCACATGGCTACAGGGGCAGCTCTGATACACATCATAGCCCGCGGCGTACACAAGGGTATGCACTATACGTACGAATGGGGATGACGACTAGATTTGAATATATTGATTTTTATGATACATTCGGGTAAATAAGGTCAATATTAAATAATTTATACATAAAAAGCAAAGATTGTCTGGATATTTGCAAAATAAATAAGATTATAAAATTTCAAAATCTATTAATTTTTTTTTCGTAATTAGATGTACGTTTATAAAAAAAATAACAAAGATATTAGTGATTTGTTTTAACGCCCATACAAATCTAACGATCATTATGTACCTACGACGTTATTAGTTCGTACCATTTTGTATCTCTGACCCTATAAATCCCTGTAGCTCCGAAAGTAATGATCGCAGATACCCTGTTACTTTTACAAAATTGCTTTACTATTAGCATACTCTTAATTTATATACAATTTATAAAACTGTCATCATCCCTATTATACAAAATGGGAAATTTCTCCTCCAATACGGAGACGTAATGAATCCTTAGGGTATGCATTGTGTTTATGCATCTATGAAGTGCACGCCACTGATCATAGCCCGGTAGCTAACGTGCTGGTATCAAATGCGGTAAAGCGGTTAACCACATTGTAACTCGCTTCTCATATTCACATCCCATGAGGCGACCTCCTCTACAGAATAATTGTTATAGTATCGCAATAGGGATGATGACAGTTTTTTAAATTGTATATAAATAAAGAGTATGCTAATAGTAAAGCAATTTTGTAAAAGTAACAGGGTATCTGCGATCATTACTTTCGGAGCTACAGGGATTTAAAGATTCCCGAAAAACGCCCCATACAAAATGGTACGAATTAATGACGTCGTAGGTCATAATGATCGTTGGATTTGTATGGGCGTTCAAACAAAATTACTAATATGTTTTTTATTTCTGCGTTTATGTTTATAGTTCATATATTACAAAATGTCACATTTAATTAAGGACGCTAAAACTGTATGAATTTTCATCTACTTAATTACGATAATTACTACTCCAACTATTCAGTTATGTCCATTTAAATTTCACGTGTCTCAAATGGTAAAGGAAAAACATCGTGAGGAAACCTGCATACTATGGCTACGATTGACTGACTATTGGCCTAACCCCTCTCATTCTGAGAAAAGACTCGAGCTTAGCAGTGAGCCGAATATTGGTTGATAATGATGAAGCTACAAATCCCCCCCCCCCCCCCCCCAATGATGATGAAAATTCACGTGAACGAAGTCGCGGAACTCGTGGACACGAGCTGTATAAACTGAATGTCTTACAGAGAAACGCAACAGTGAGTCTTGTGTTACACTATCGTATCGGGTTACACTCGACGGCGAGTGACAACGCAGTCTGTGGGAACGTTAGCTTGTAGTTTATTAACCGACTTCAAAAAAAGGAGGAGGTTCTCAATTGGACGCGTATAAAAGCCTCAATAGCTCAACGGTAAGAGCGGTCGGACTCATCGCCGAGGGGTGGTGGTTCGATCCCCGCCCCGTTGGTCTATTATCGTACCCACTCCTAATACAGTCTTTCCCGACTAGTTGGAGGAAAATGGGAATATTGGTCATATTATAAACAAAAAAATAAGGCAAATAATTAAAAAAAAAAAATATTGACGTGTATGTCTTAGGAACAAAGTTCCTTATCACGCGTTGCGAAAGGTGGCTAGACGGAAAAAATTAAGACCAAAAGTTGTAACGACACTTAGCTATAGTTGTAAGCCGTGACCTGAAGACAGCTGGTGAGCTTCAGGGTAGCGATGATAGCTATAGCGATTGCGAATACAATAGCGATAGCGAACTTCGTTCCATCCGGGCGTCCCTTGTCACCTCTCGAGTTTTGTTTTAAGCGATTGCATAGCACTTACCGCGGGGACTGTATCAAGAAATTCCGTAACGAAAATAAACCTAACACCCGAGCCGTGCATCAAGTTAACACATTCCGACGTTATCATATCGACTCAACTGGACAAGTGTGAAACTAAGGGGCAAAACTTATTAAACCAAAGTTCGATTCCAGCTCAACGTTAAGACATTTTTTATTTATTTATTGATTCTTTTATTGTTTATTCTATTCTAAAGAAAAAAAATGCTTCATAAATAAAATAAATAAATAATTTATTATAATAATTATAAATTATAAAAAATGGTATGCCCCGCAAAGACATAACTTCATCATTTATTAACCAATTTTGAAAATTCTCTTTTTGTTTGTAAATGGTTGAGCCGCCTTAAGGCCCATAGTTAGCAACCAAGTCTAGGATCCGTAGGTTATCACTGGCAACAAACACTGTTTGAAGACTTGTCTTCAGGCACTGAGGAATTTTGGGCACACAGTATAGTACCGAATGCTAAATCAGTAGTACATTTTTTCCCATAGGGTGGTAAGCCTCCCACCAGACCATGACAAAAATTATGATGTACATAAATGGAAGGGAACTCACTCTATTCTTGATTCTACGCCTCAGCATCTTCAAAAAGGCCAGGTCATCTTCCGGCAGGTTGAGCTCGTGGACTCTCTGTGTATACTTGCATGTCGGCAGCCCAGCCACCTCCTCCACTGTCATGCCAATGCCGCGAGCTGAAACAAAACCGTTCTTTAGGGTCATTGTAAATAAATAAATAAAATAGCCTTTTATTTTAAACAGCTTTGGTTACATGAGTGTTGTGTTTGATTTGATTGATTATATTATGTCCCGCTGTTCAAAGTGTCTCCTGACATAGGCCTCCTCCAACTGCTTCCACTGCACCCTGTCGGCCGCAACTCTGGTACAGTATGGCTCCAGGGTTAGGTGGATGTCCACATCGTCTGGTACTGTCTCTTGGATACCAGAGTGTCACCTGCTTGCTCCATTTGACGGTCTTGCAGCGTAACATGTGTTCCGTCCAACGCCATTTCAAGTGGTTGATTCTATTGAGAACAGTAAGTTTTGTCCTATGTTTTATCTCACTTGAGGTGATCCTGTCCGTTAGTCTTATACCCAACCATACTTCTTTCCATTGCCCTCTGACACTTAGCTAGTTTCTCTCTATGATTTTGTGTAAGTGTATTTTTGGTCATCAATGATTTTGGGTCATTGTACTTAAAACTAATAAAATGTAACTCTGCAATCAATAAATCCTACTAATATTATAAACTCAAAAGTTTAAAATGTGTGTTTGAATTGGTTAAGTCACAGAATAAAGATGATAATTCAGAATGATTCAGAACAAGCAGGGTGGTGAAGCAGGTGAAGCTCATAAAAAAAACAAAAGTTAGGCATCTCCTTGACATCCGCATATACAAACTTTTTTCAGAATTTGTATTTCAAAAAATGTAACACTAAAAACAATTACGTAAATTAACGTGAGTGTTATTCATATTAAAAAACATTTGGATCAATAGTCTAGTCGGGCATACTCCGACGTAATATCACGTGAGTTTTAGCCGTGTTTCATAATCATTTAATACGTAAATTAATATAATAATCAATAATTACCAAAAAAAGATACTTCATCTTATTTCTTATACTAGAGATAGGGCATTAGCATATCAAAACTGAGGCGGGCAAATGTGTATAATTGTCTTAATTTCATTTAGTTGCTTATTAAATAACCAAAGTTATTTAAACACACAATACAATGTTGAGTTGTGTGTTTGTGTGTTTAAGAAGTGTAAAAGTTATATAAACATATAAAATGTAAGTAAACACAAAATTGTGCATGCATCATTAAATTCAAATCACTTTTTGTAGTGATTTTGTAGGCACGTAACACATCTATAGTGTAAAATAATCATTGTGACCAGACCTGAGCCTATTTAGAAATTACAAAATCTTTAACTGGCCTGAAGTGGGAATCGAACCCTGGATCTCTATGTTGAAAACCACAGTACTACCAACTGCAGCAGGTCGTCAAAAAAAGTTTAGTATTTCATAGCCCGACCCCAGATTCGAATCCACAACCTTGTAATCAAAAGCCACATACCAACCACTGGATCAACAAACAGTTTAAAACAATATTTTCGCGGAAAACAACAAAACAGAGTTATTTCTTGTACCTACTTGTAGAACATAAACAAAATACCACAAATAGGGCAAAACATTTCGCAATCCAACACTTATTTATTACGAAACATACAATTAATATGCACTTTGAAATCCACACAACGTAGTTCCAAATACGTAAAACCGGGTTACGAGACGATAAAAATTCAAAATAAAATCAAAACTTTACAAGTATTGTACTTTTGCGTCATACCTGTTGATTCTAAGAACTAGGGTGTCTCAAATTTCATTCGAGTAACAACATTTTAAACACCTACCGTCCAATATTTCTTGGTCCAACTGGTAGGAGGGTACGTTTTTTACGAAATCATCCATTCTTCATGATTCTCAATCAATTTAAAACACTTTTTTTTATAAAACCTTCCACTGCTTTAACTTTTTCGACGATAGGTTATGTCAATCGCTCAAAAAAAGTTTGTCAAATGACAAAATCACAAAACTAGTCAATGTCAGATTTAGCACTGACAGCTATTACTTAGTGTTTCTATAGAGAAAATAAATCGGTATTAATATAAAAGTTATCGATTAAATAAAAAAAACGTGTTTATGAGTGTAAGCATGTTTAACGCATATAAATGAGATTCGTGCTATTACCAAAGTATTACCAACATCACTAGTATCATTAGTAGATTAATTAATAGTGTTTTTTTTCTTTTTGGAGCTTAAATAAATGTACATACACTGCCACACAGCTTCAATATTATGTGTTGAAACCTCAGACCAATTATTGTATAGGACCTGCCTCGCTAGACGTTATTTTTCTGTCAAAGTATATGATCAACGATCAAATGCGATTATAGAAACTGTCTCTATAGAATCGATGTTAAATAGTTGTAATCGTGTTCGTCGGTTAAAGAGCTCCGTAAAAATACCTTTTTGTGTAATTGAATTGTTTAAAAAACGGGCAAAAACTTCTAGTTTAGTATAAGATACATACCAAATCTAAGCTCGTTATCTTCAGAAAATGACAGACAATTTTGTTCGTGACTATGAGTGCGATACAGGTCCTTCTATAATTGGTCTAAGGTTGAAACTGTGTTAAGTGGGCTTAAAACAACGACGTAACAATATAATGTCGTTGGCTTAAAAGTACATTATTACAAATTGACAGTAGAGGTGAGTCGTACTCGCTAAAATGCGTACTGAGTATTACGAGTACGAGTACGCCGAGAGACGTGTTCCAAAGACTAGCTCCACGAGTATTTAGAAGTACGAGCTATTAGGACCTATAGATAATATTAATTTCAACCGAGTTCTACATAGTTGTTTGGACCAGTGGTATGTACGCAAGGTACGATAAACTAAGAATCATGAGTTCGATCCCGGGTAAAAAAAAAATCATTTTTGTTTTTTTATTTTGTTTTTCTCAATTGGTTTCTTCAACTATTTTTGATTTTTGTAATCCACAAAAAAAAGAAAAAATTTGCAAACAAAAATATTTTAGTCATTAATTTCAAAATTTCAATTTAATTTTATTATTTAGTTATTTCTTTAATTATTACCTCATGATACTGTCGGGTTACATTACTTGTTACTTTAGCGGATAAATAATCATACTAAAACAAATAAACATTATGTTTTTAAAATAAGGATTTAAATCAGGGACTCACTCACGCATGCTTCAGTACGATATTTGGAGTATTAAGTGTATTCTACGTTAAAACATCGGTCTTATGTTTGATAAGGTAAAGACAATTTTTCTTCGGCAATGGGACGTCACTCACACATTCTTAAACGAACGCGTCCGGGAACGCGTCTCGCGATGTTTTGACTGTTGGAGTATGAAGTGTTTATTGCGTTGAAAAACCGGTCTTATGTCTAGACAACAAAGTCTATTTTCTTTCGGCATTGATAGAAGTCTCTCACTCACACATTACTAATCGAACGCGTCTCTGAACACGTCCCGCATTGGTTGGACCGTTAAAGTATTTTTGAGTATTGGACTCGCACTCTGTTGACGTCTTGCGCTCCTCGTTACTCGGTACTTCTAAATACGCTTAATACGTGTTTATGTCCCTGCTCCGTACTCGTACGTCATACGTCTTCTATCAAACCCAGTGATAAGACCTGCTCCAGTCTATACGCCTCACCTCTAATTGACAGTTTCTTTATGTGAAAAGTAATGGTTACGTACATCGTAGACGTTCACTTTTCAGACACACAAGTGTTAAATTGCATATAAACTTATTTTTATCCGTTCATTTCATTATAGTTTTAATTGTAATTTATGCAGTAGTTAATTCGTAATAAATATAAAAACTACCAGTTTTAAAGTACCGGTTTTTCTCATTTTCAGTAGAATATAAAATAGGTATCAATTTATTCTATGAATAGCAACACAGGCGATTGTCTTTTGTTGTGGTCTTTTGTCATTTTTGTCTATTGATATTGATTGTCATTTGTCATTTGTCACATGCCATGGCAACTTAGAAGAACGTGAAATCTTTATGAAGCAGCGCCATCTACATCCTAGATTTAAGATTCCAGGATAGTAAATTCAATTACTTATGGTGTGTATGTATTATAACGTTTTTAGAGATTTAAACCCTGTAAGTATGGAAAAAAAAAACAAAAAAAAAAGAATTATTTATCCTTTTAATTTTGACGCGTAATAGGAAGAATGTGTTTGTATTTCTGAAGCAAAGGGATTATTAAAGAAAGACAGTAACCGTACATTAATTTCAACGTTGCTCCATATAGTTATTTGGCCTAGTGGTGCATAACAAAGGTACGATTGAATAAGCCTGAGTTCGACCCTGGGGGTAACAGTAGAAAACTTTTTGTCTTTTTTTTTGTTTTTCTTAATTGATTTCTTCAACTATTACAAAATCAAAAATCTCTCCTTTACAAAAAATATGCATTATTATTTTTATAACATAATGGATACTATACTAAAAATACCGTAGCTAGTCACTAGATGGCGCTATCACAAGCGTTCCGAAAAAAGTTAGAGTTGCCTATCTATTTCCAATAATACATTGTAATCTTTGATTTGTCATTCCAAAAAAACCAAGGCAAGGCGTTTGTTTGATTTTCTTTGTTTTTTGTGTTAATGTTTTAAATTGTATAATCAACATTATTTTACCGGTAAGCAAAATAATATTTACTCAATTTTCTTAGTAATTGATCAGCTATAACTTCTTTAACGATTAACACTATATTTTTTTTAACACATGTGAGGTAAAGACTTACCGGCAGGCGGCAACAGTTTGAATTTGAAAAAAAGTATTGTTTAGCGAATTTTGAAAAAAATATTTGTTTCATATTATAAATTTGTTTTACATTTATTTGTATAGCTTAATCTTATTTTCAATGATATTACACCGTTATACTATGCTATAGCATAGATGTTTATCTTAAGCCCTATATATTTTTCCTGCAATGTGCTGGATACAAAAAAACTTGTTTTCGATTTCACCTTGAGCTTGGTCCTTTAGTTGATTGTCTAGAGCTGTGTTTCGGTTCTTAAGGCAAATGGTTGTTTGATTTATTACACTTACATAATTTTATTATCATTATTTATGAATGTATACTAATATTAAAGAGGTAAAGTTTGTGAGGTTGTAGGGGTAAAAAAAAAAAATCTCTGGATCTACTGTATTCATTGGCCCAGTGAATACAACCTCTGGCTCAGATTCCGGAGGGTGTGGGTTTGAATCCAGTCCGGGGCATGCACCTCCAATCAATTATGTATATTTTAAGAAAAATATCATGAGGAAACTGCTTATCTGAGAATTGTCTTAATTCTCTACATGTGTAAAGCCTCAATAGCTCAACGGTAAGAGCGGCCAGACTCATCACCGAGGGGTGGTGGTTCGATCTCCTCCCCAGTGGTCTGTTGTCATACCCACTCCTAATACAGTCTTTCCCAACTACTTGTGGAGATCTGGCAAATATTCTCTAAAAAAAAAAGACTGAAGTTGGCCAATCTGCATTCCATCCCTCTCATCCCTCTCATTCTGAGAGGAGACTTGTGCTCAACAGTGAGACGAATATAGGTTGATATTGATTGTAATGAGATTATTGAGCAGGTGCAGTGCACATACTACCTTTAGTTCTCCCACACGGCAACACAAATAACTGTAAAAATAATTATTAAAATGTATGTTTGTATATACAGAGATGATGTCGCGCGGACGTCACTCCCAGTCCCAGGGCTGGGACTCCATGAGAGAGGACAATGACACTACTTACGATGCTCAGTACCCTGATGATGAAGTCAAAAGGTGGGGAACAGACACCTTTCTTATATATAGTTTTAACTTGCTTATTTGGTTGGAGGAATATCAGTGTATACAAGGGTCTAAAGTGACCCATATAGACCCACAGGATATCTAAAGTTATAATAAATCTGTAGAGAGGTCAATTCTGTACATGAAATATATTTCCAAAATAACTATCAGGGGGTGATAAGTGATCGATACTGATGCCACAAAATGCAATCAGTAAATTTTTTGTCTGTATGTTGGTTATAGAAACAAAAACTACTTGACAGATTTTAACAAAACTTGGTACAACAACTTGGTATACTTTTCATCACGCTACGATCAATAGGAGCAGAGCAGTGAAGGGAAATGTTGGGAAAATGGGAGAAGGTAAGGTCCATTTTTACAGAGATATTACAGCAATTAAAGAGGTCTAAGGGCGGACGAAGTCGCGGGCGTCCGCTAGTTTGAAAATAAGATACATTCCTTGCATAGGGATAAAGTAGAGCTCATAGTCAGCCAATTTAGACTATATTATATATCCCCATTATATATATCTCAGACTAATTCCTCATGTAATTAGTCTGAGATATAGATAATGGGGATGATGCTTAGATCAATGTTAACTAATTTATACATAAAAAGCAAAGATTGTCTGGATATTTGCAAAATAAATAAGATTATAAAATTTTAAAATCTATTAAATTTTTTTCATCGTAATTAGATAAAAATTCATCCAATTTTAGCTTCCTTACATTAAATGTGGCATTTTTTAATTTATGAATTATAAACATAAATACACAAATATCAAAGATATTAGTAATTTTGTTTGAACGCCCATACAAATCTAACGATCATTAAGTGCCTACGACGTCATTAACTCGTACCATTTTGTTTGGGGCATTTTTCAGGGATCCGCGGCAGTGCCGCAAATCTGACCCTTTAAATCCCTGTAGCTCCGAAAGTAACGATCGCAGATACCCTGTTACTTTTACAAAATTGCTTTACTATTAGCATACTCTTAATTTATATACAATTTGAAAAACTGTCATCATCCCTTACCTTTGTTCTATCATCCCTTACCAGTGGTGGTGTGCAACTCGACCACTGCAAGCTATACATCACAAACGTCAACCAGGCGTTGAACGAGGAGGGTCTCCGCGCTGCCTTCATGCCCTACGGGACCATAGCCAAGGTCTACCTGAGCAATGACCCCAGCAAGAAGTACGCGCTCGTCACTTATGAGACGCCCGGGTGAGGGATTTTTTAATTTTACAAAATAACTAGCGGACTCGCTCAAGCTTCGCTTTGACTTATTAATTTATTTATTTGCACTTCTTCCCTATCCCTACCTTACACTACCATACTCCTACCCCTACCCCTACCCCTACCCTACCCCTACCCTACCTCTACTCTACCCCTACCTCTACTCTACCCCTACCCTATCCTACCCTACAACTACCCTACCACTACCCTACCCCTACCCTATCCCTATACCATAAACCTACCCTACCACTACCCTACCCTACCCCTACCCTACCCCTACCCTACCGCTACCCTACCCCTACCCTATCCCTATAACATACCCCTACCCTACCACTACCCTATCCTAGTATTTAGGGGTTTGAAAAATAGATGTTGGCCGATTCTCAGACCTACTGAATATGCACAAAAAATTTCATCAAAATCGGTCGAGCCGTTTCGGAGGAGTTCAAGTTCGAACACCGCGACACGAGAATTTTATATATTAAATTATGTATATATAGATATATGTCATATTACTTATTGTATGTTGGCATTTATATTTATGTTATTATCATTTTATATATACGCCCTTATCAAGGTTTTTTGTTTTTGGTTTTTTATTTTGTGTTTTATTATCTGAGTTTTTAATTTGAATGTATTAAAAGTATTTTGATTAGTTGTTTAGTTTGTAATTATAACTGACTGTGACGTCACCCGGGTCTCAGCTGAAAATCAGCGCTGCGCATTGCTTTCCAGCGATGAACGGCTAATGCTGAGCTGTAAACCCTTTCTGTTTGGTGTCACAGACAGTCATGTAACATCTAAGATAGGATGTACTGTTTGTGACACTAAAAAGTGAATAAACTTATTTTCTTTCTTTCTTTCTTTCCTTACTAAAATGCAATATCGCCTCGTCTGTAATTTTCAACTTACCGCACTTATATCATAATGTACTAAAGTATAACATGCATAGGCGTATATTGTAGATATGTAGATGGGTTAACACTCGCAAATAACGTTGCTTTCTAGTGGTAAAAGAATTTTCAAACTCCAAGGTTCAGTAGATCTAGAGATTACCCCTACAATACCATAAACTTTATCGCTTTTTAATATCACTAGCAGACGCCGCGCGGTTTCACCCGCGTGGTTCCCGTTCCCGTAGGAATACGGGGATAAAATATAGCATATAGCCTTCCTTGATAAATCTAACACTGAAAGAATTTTTCAAATCGGACCAGTAGTTCCAGAGATTAGCGCGTTCAATCAAACAAACAAACTCTTCAGCTTTATAATATTAGTATAGACTACCAGACGCCGCGCAATTTGACCCGCATATTAAAATAAACATCAAATCAATTGACAAAATGTCATTTACCTACTGTATTCATGTCATTTTTGACGGCCTCCGTGGCGCAGTGTTTTGCGCGATGGATTCACAAAACGGAGATCCTGGGTTCGATCCCCGGCTAGGCAGATTGAGATTTTCTTAATTTGTCCAAGTCTGGATGGTGGGAGGCTTCGGCCGTGGCTAGTTACCACCCTACCGGCAAAGACGTACCGCCAAGCGATTTAGCGTTCCGGTACAATGCCGTGTAGAAACCGAAAGGGGTGTGGATTTTCATCCTCCTTCTAACAAGTTAGCCCGTTTCCATCTTAGACTACATCATCACTTACCATCAGGTGAGATTGTAGTCAAGGGCTAACTTGTAAAGAATAAAAAAATATGTATGATATCCACCTGTAGGGACCGGATGATCTCAATTTCGTATATGACAACTAGCATGCTTCAAAGTTAGTGAATTAGCCTGCTGGTAATTATTATGATTGTTAGAATTAAAATCCTTATTAATTAATATAAAAATAAGTCGGGTTTTCCTTCCTGACGCTATAACTCCAGAACGCACGAACCGATTTCCACGGTTTTGCATTCGTTGGAAAGGTCTCGGGCTCCGTGAGGTTTATAGCAAAGAAAACTAGGGGTAGGGTAGAGGTAGAGTAGGGGTAGGGGTAGGGTAGGGGTAGGGTAGGGGTAGGGTAGGGATAGGGTAGGGGTAGGGTAGGGTGGGGCTAGGGTAGGCGTAGTTAAAAGTTTACATCGACTTTCACGCGGACGAAGTCGCGGGCGTCCGCTAGTTAATTAATATAATCTTTTTTCGTTGCAGTGAAGCTAAGATGGCGATGATGAAGCTAAATAGAACTGAGCCGCTAAAATTAAACATACACTTCGCACATAAGGTGAGCTACTGTTGCATATTGCATTGACTTTTGACCTCTTATAATAAAAAGACGCATAATCATGTAGAAAGATGGTCCAGAGACGAATATCTTAGCATTCCATAGATTCACCGTGCGGGTGCCGGGACCATCGCGTGGTAGAGAGAAGAACTCCGAGCATAGTCCCGGACTTGTGACTACTGGATGCTCAGACCAATTACAGAAGGACCTGTATCGCACTCATAGTCACGAACAAAATTGTCTGTCATTTTCTGAGGAAAACGAGCTTAAATTTGGTATATGTCTTATACTAAATTAGAAGTTTTTGCCTGTTTTTTACACCATTCAGTTACACAAAACGAAATTTTTAAGGAGCTCTTTAATCGACTACAACTATTTAACATCGATTATACAGAAACAGTTTTTATAATCGCATTAGATCGTTGATCATATACTTTGACAGAAAAATAACGTCTAGCGAGGCAGGTCCTATACAATAATTGGTCTGAGACTGGATGTAGGGTAAAGGAATTCCTTGGTCCACTTGGTCACAGGTCCACTCTTGTATCCCGTATCATTAAAATGTTAAAAATACAAGGATCTTATTAAAAATTATTAAAGTGAATAAATGTAACTAAATAAAAAGAAATAAATAAAATTAAAACCCAAGTTTTTGGGTTATATCAAGATGGCGCCCATATAGCCACTATGACCTGACAATTGACAGCAAACGTCAAATCGATTACTGCATTGAAAACGTCATCAATCCGCCATTATTACCCATAATAGAGTTGCATTTCTTGGGAGATATTGAATATTATTTCGAAAGAATAAAAAAAAAATAATAATAAAAAAAAAATAAAAAAAATTATTTCCGCTTGGGTACAATGACTGGACCTGGGCTCCATACAATTTTGGATCATCTCCTTTCACTCAAATACTGGCCAATTTTGCTTTGACATTTTTAGAATTATTGGTCAAGATTTTTTCAATAAGGTATTAAAAAAAAATTACATAAAATGTACCGAACTGTTTGTAGATTTATATTTTATTAATGGTACAGAACCACGAAAAAAATATCGGCACTAAAAACCAAATCACCCTGTATTAGTTAGTATTTTTTTTTTATTTATTTCCGTACAAAAATATAACACATTCCAGTCAAAGGCGAGGGAGAGAAGATACAACAACAACAGGCAAGAGTCAGGCAGTTACCGGAATGACAACAGGCAAGAGTCAGGCAGTTACCGGAATGACATCAGTAGGCAAGAGTCAGACAATTACCGAAGTGACAACATCAGTCTTAGTAGCCACGGGCGACTCAGTATGTAAGTAATTTTTTTTTATTATGCCTTCACAGTTTTTGCAAATAATAATATTAATTGATTATGAAAAACGGCTAAAACTCACGTGATAATAGGTTGGAGTACGCCTGACTAGGTTGGAACCCATACCGGGGCCCTTAGTCATGCGCTGGTTCTTGCAACGCGTCACGATCCAAACTGCGAAGCGGCGGCGCGACGCGCTGCTGCTGCGCTGGGAGAGAGGTTGAGTGGTGGGGAGTGAAAGGTTCCGTTACACTCTCTGACGGTTCATTAATGTCATCTTTATTTATTATTTTTGCAAATAGCCCACAGATTAAAGAAAAACAGGCAGATAGAGCGCACGGAACACGGCAGTGATGCAACCATTCCAAATACAGATTAAAAAACTATTCCCGAGTCAGTACGACACGAAGCGTCGCATCAGTAATTTACAATAATAATCAAGAAAAATGCTGGTTCATGTTTTTAAATATTTTAAAAACTATTTACAAAAACTAATAAACTCTTTTTTAGAATTATTGTTAAAGAAAATTATACTTAAAGGCCTTTAAATATAGTCGAATATTCAATAAAATTCAAAATTCAGTGCAATTTTTTTTTTTTTTAAAGAATATTTGCCATACTTTTTATAATATGACCAATATTCCCATTCCCCTCCAACTAGTCGGGAAAGACTGTGCTAGGAGTGGGTACGACAATAGACCAACGGGGCGGGGATCGAACCACCACCCCTCGGTGATGAGTCCGACCGCTCTTACCGTTGAGCTATTGAGGCTTCAACCTTAAATTCAACCTTAACGATTGAGTTTAAGGTTGAATTTGCAAATGCGACTACTTGAATTGAGTGCCCAGAAGTTGCGTTTGGCACTCATTGAGTGGGGACGTTTTTTGGTCGCTGATTGTGCATCCTCTTTTTAATAAGTGATCGATGTTAAAAGCAAATAATGTCAAGGGAAATGGGAACAACACAAACTATAACCTCTATAAAATATTAGTAAGTTTTAGGACTGCCCTGGGATTTTTTAAATTTGCCGCGTGATTTCAGTCGCTCGACTTCCAATATCCAAATTCATAAAAGTTTCCAATTTTATCTGTCAAGATCTAAGCCAATCGCGGCGCTAATTTCCATTGCGCGGAATGATCTATAATCACTTTCAGCGCTTTATTAATAGTTCGTACATAATGACAGTTTAACGCTTTGTACTTATTTGATGCGCTTAAAGCGCTTGAAGTGATAACGTTAGTTGAAAACTTTGAAAATTTTTGCATCGGACGTTGTTTAGAGTTTTTTGTGTTAAAGATTAATTTTACTGGTTTAATTTGCTTAATCATTTTACTTTGTGTGTTATTTGGTAAATTGTTACGTGTTTTTCGTTAGAATACCGTAAATTCATTTCTAAATGCTGCTAAACAAATTCCTGAAATCTCTCGAAACAATGGAGTCGGAGTAAGTTTTGATTTGTTTGTAATTAGACTTTAAAATTGTTTGTTTAGCTTAATATCACGTTACGTATTAGGTTAAACACGTTTATTTTAACTTATAAAGGGAATTTAGGTATTAAGCGTGGATTTAACTCGAAATTCTCCGGGTTGTAGTGTTGTAAGTGTGGGTATGAATGGTTTTTCGTTACAATTTGTAAGGTAGTCGCACTTTAGGTATAATAATTTTGCGATACTGTTTAATATAAATTGCAATTGAATAACAAATGTAATTTGATTACATTTAGGTATAAATAGGCATGATAATTTCTAAAATAGCTGACCAATGATTTTTTTAAACTAGTAAATATGTTACCTACAAATCACCGCAAAAAGTGATTACGAATTTACCTACTCACTGAGCGCACACATGCATAATTTTGTGTTTACTTACATTATATATTTATGTATATATAGTTTTTACACTTGATGAACACATAATTCGACATTGTAGACAATATTTAGGTATTCATCATCATTATCAACCCATATTCGGCTCAATGCTGAGCTCGAGTCTCCTCTTAGAATGAGAGGGGTTAGGCCAATAGTCCACCACACTGGCCCAATGCGGATTGGTAGACTTCACACACGCAGATAATTCAAATTCTCTGGTATGAATGGTATGGTTTCCTCACGATGTTTTCCTTCACCGTTTGAGACACGTGATATTTAATTTCAATGCACACAACTGAATAGTTGGAGGTGCATGCCCCGGACCGGATTTAAACCCACACCCTCCGGAATCGGAGGCAGAGGTCATATCCACTGGGCTATCACGGCTCATTTAGGTATTATGTGTATAAATAACTTGCGTTGTCTATTAAGCGACTAATGACGGCTAATAAATTTTGACGGCCTCCGTGGCGCAGTGGTGGGCGCGGTGGATTTACAAGACGAAGGTCCTTAATTCTAGTATACATATATACCTTTCTCTTCAATCACTCTATCTATTAAAAACAACCGCATCAAAATCGCGTAGTTTTAAAAATTTAAACATATATAGGGACAGAGAAAGCGACTTTGTTTTATACTATGAAGAGATTTCATACAAGTCAATTACCCTATTATTATGAACTAGTAGACGCCGCGCGGTTTCACCCGCGTGGTTCCCGTTTCCGTAGGAATACGGGGATAAAATATAGCCTATAGCCTTCCTTGATAAATGGGCTAATAATAATAATAATAATAACCCAATACAATGGGATTCATGATAAATGGGCTATCTAACACTAAAAGAATTTTTTAAATCGGACCAGTATGCAATTCCTGAGATTAGCACATTCAAACAAACAAACAAACTTTTCAGCTTTATAATATTAGTATTATTATGAATGTGTCTTTGTTACAGTAATCAAGATGACTACACCAATGGTGGCTTCAATGATATGGGTATTGATGAGGATGATGAAGATGTAAGTATTTTTTTTATATGTATTTATACTCCTCTGTCTAGTTGACGGCTTCCGTGGCATATTTGTATGCACAGTGGATTTAGAAGACAGGTTCGATGCCCGGCTGGGCCGTATCTTCTTCTTCTTCTTTCCTGGGCCTTTTCCTTATTTGGCCACTAAGGTTTGGTTGTTGTACGTGGGTCCCTCAGTGTAGGTTTCCGCTGGATTCACTCCATCCAGCCGATATCGCTCCAGAAGCTTAGCAGGCCGCCCAGGTCACAGAACGCCTCATGGACTGTTGCTGGGGATCCAATGTGTGCTGGGCGTTGTTCAGATACACCTCTACATCTAAGCATAACATGTATCGGGGTTTCTTCTTCCTCCATACATGCTCTGCACAGAGGACTGTCGGTTATACCTAGAACCGCAAGGTGTTTATTTAGTGAACAGTGCCCTGTCATTAGTTCTGTAACTGTTTTAAGTTTGCTACGTTCGTTAGACATGGATTGAAGCTTGGTAATGCCTCTTTTGTGTGTTTGCAGTCACTTGTGTTAGCCCATGACTCCGAATGTGACATCAGTCTCCTAGCGAAGCCTTGTTGCCAGGCTGGGCCGTATAATAAATAAAATTTATTGGTCTCGTTGGCTGGTGGGAGGCTTCAACCGTGGCTAGTTGCCACCCTACCGACAAAGCAGTACCGCTAAGTGATTTAGCGTTCCTACAGATATTTTAATAGACATATCTTGGCATAGTAGAACAATGATAAATTGAAATTGATACATCCGCACCAGAGTTTCGGTGCCACGGACAGACATGTCAAACTTATAAAACATCTGTTTCTGTGTCGGGGGTTAAAAATGGCTTTCATAGACTCCAAACATCTATACATTTTGTTGTTTTGTTGTGACAAATTAAGTCTTTCGTTAAAAAGCAAAAAAAACTATTCCAGATGGACTTTGACCCAGAGCTGGATCTGGAACGGAAGAAGATGATAGAACAACTGGAGCTGGACCGCTTGAAGCTGTGCGAGGAGCAGGTCAAGTGCCAGCAGCGGATGATATATCTAGAAAAAAAAGCTGGCAAGAAACCGGTGAGTTTTTTTTTCTATACTAATACCAGTAGAGCCTGTCAAGCTTCGCTTTAACTTATATGCACTACTTCCTTTTCCCTACCCTACCCCACCCTTCATCATTATCGACCCATATTCGGCTCACTGCTGAGCACGAGTCTCCTATCAGTATGAGAGGGGTTAGGCCAATAGTCCATCACGCTGGCCCAATGCGGATTGGCAGACTTCACACACGCAGAGAATTGCGAAAATGCAGGTATGCAGGTTTCCTCACAAATTTTCCTTCATGTTTCAGACATGTGTTTTTTTTTTATATTGTTTTCATGCGATCAAACAATTAGCAGAGAAGTTGTAGGTAGATTTAACGTTTAGAATCAATGGCGTGCACTTCATGTATGCATTAAAGTACTGCATACCCTAAGAGATGCTTTTTTAATCCTTAATCCTGCAGATTTTCCCAGTTTGGTTATTTTTTTTTTCTTATTAATGCATACCCTGATCGACAACCTTTTGCACGCCACTGGTTAGAAGCAACTTTCCCCAGCGGGAGAAGCTCCATATACACGTCATATGTGGCTTTCAATATTTAATTTCTTAAAATGCACACAACAAAAAAGTTGAAGGTGCATGCCCCGGACTGGATTCGAACACACACCCTCTGTAATCGGAGACAGAGGTCATATCCCCTGGGCTTCTTCTTCTTCTTCTTTTCCTGGGCCTTTTCCGCACTTGGCCACTAAGGTTTTGCCGTTGTACGTAGGTCCCTTCGGTGCTGGTCCCCGCTGGAGTCACTCCAGCCAACCGAGCTTGCTCCAGAAGCTTAGCAGGCTGCCCAGGTCACCGAAAGCCTTGTGAAGTGTTACTGGGGATCCAATGTGTGCTGCTTGTTGTTCAGATACGCCTCTGCATCTGAGCATAACATGTATCGGGGTTTCCTCTTCCTCCATGCATGCTCTGCAAAGAGGGCTGTCGGTTATACCTAGAACCGAAAGGTGTTTGTTTAGTGAACAGTGTCCTGTCATTAGTTCAGTAACAGTTTTAAGTTTGCTACGGTTTAGTTTAAGTAGTCCTGGGCTGGTGTTACAGATGTTTTTAAAAAGATAAATAGGCTGAAGTGGCGCTGGACGGGACATGTGCTGAGATCCTCGAAAGAAAAATGGTCCAAAGAGGTCATGCAATGATACCCCAGAGATGGGAAAAGGAGGCAAGGACGACCACATAAGAGATGGGAGGATGACCTGCCGAAAGGATGGCGAGGAAAGGCTAGAGATTGTGTAGAGTGGAAGTCTGGAGGAGGCCTATGTCGAAGGACAACCTGATTGCTCTGGTGTATAAATTAAGTAATAGTATTAGGTATAACATATGTATTCAGCAGTCAGAGAATAAAGGCTATTTTTATTTTTTATTTATTTATTAGTCCTGGGCTATCACAGCTGTATTATAAATTTATAACATTTGTTATTTCAGACGGTACAGAATCCCATAAAGAATGCACCGGCTGTTCCAAATCCCATCAAACGGTGCATTCTCCCAGATGGCAGGGTTGTTATTCGCAATGACAGTAACAGGTAACTTTTTTTTTTGTAAATAATCATATTATTATTATTATATTGTATGTTTCATGAAAACCGCTTGTTGTACGTCATAATATTACACATTGTATACATATACCCCCAGAAAAAAAGTATCGTTATCAACCCATACTTGGCTCACTGCTGAGCTCGAGTCTCCTCTCAGAATGAGAGGGGTTATGCCAATAGTCCACCACGCTGGCCCAATGCGGATTGGCAGACTTCACACACGCAGAGAATTAAGAAAATTCTCTGGTATGCAGGTTTCCTTATGATGTTTTCCTTCATCGTTTGAGACATGTGATATTTAATTTCTTAAAATTCACACAACTGAAAAGTTGGAGGTGCATGCTCCGGACTGGATTCGAACCCACACCCTCCGGAATCGGAGGCAGAGGTCATATCCGCTGGGCTGTCACGCATCTTCAATCAAAAAAGTATATGAAGATGATAATATGATGTATAAATAAGGACCTGGTTAAATTTTATGACGGCCTCTGTGGCGCAGTGGTTTGCGCAGTGGATTTACAAGACTGAGGTCCTGGGTTCGATCCCCGGCTGGGCTGATTGAGGTTTTCTTAATTGGTCCAGGTCTGGGTGGTGGGAGGCTTCGGCCGTGGCTAGTTACCACCCTACCGACAAAGACGCCAAGCGATTTGACGTTCCAGTACCATCATACTGGAATCACGACATCTCGTGTAGAAACCGAAAGGGGTGTGGATTTTCATCCTCTTCCTAACATAGCTCGCTTCCACCATAGATTGCATCATCACACAAAAATATTTACGATATTTTGATAATAATATGTATTTGCTCAAGTGATTTGGGGATTGGATGAAGTCAGGACGGGACAGACGAAAGTGGAAACTGCTGGAGGAGGCCTATACCCAATACAATGGGATTCATGCAAACGTAATATAAAAAGAAGAAAAAAAAAACCTATAAAAAAAAAAAAAATTGTATTACTAATTTGTATGAAATAAATAAAGACTTTATTATAATTATTATTATTATTATGTATTTATGTAGTATAATAATAATTTTATTATTGTTTTGCATAGCTTTATGGGGACACATTATAATAGGTAAGTTATAGTTCAATTTGGTAACAGGGTTTGAGGATTTTATTAATAATATTATTTAATTAGTTCATAAATTTGGTAACGGGGTTTGAGGATTTTATTTAATATACACTTCTTCCCTACCATACCCCTAATCTACCCCTTCCCTATACCCTGGGTACATTATTGGAGATTTATGAGGGATCCCTAATTTTTTTGTAAATATAATATAGCCTGTAGCATTCGGGGACAGTGTAGCTTCACAACGGTGAAAGAATTTTTCAAATCGGTTTAGTAGTTTCGGAGCCTAATCCATGCATACAAACAAACAAACAATCAAATCTCTCCTCTTTATAATATTGGTATGGACTAGTAAACGCCACGCGGTTAGACCCGCATAATTCCCGTTCCCGTGAGAATATGGGGATAAAATTAGTCCATGGCACGCAATAATAACATGCCTTTCTAGTGCTAAAACAATTTTCAAAATCGTTTTGGTAGATCCAGAGATTACCCCCTACAACCCTACAAACTCACAAATGTTACCTTTTTAAAATATTAGTTATTTTTTTTTTATTCTTTACAAGTTCGCCCTTGACTGCAATCTCACCTGATGGTAAGTGACGATGCAATCTAATATGGAAGCAGGCTAACTTGTTAAGAGGAGGATGAAAATCCACACCCCTTTCGGTTTCTACACGACGTCGTCTAAATCGCTTGGCGGTACGTCTTTGTCAGTAGGGTGGTACTTAGCCACGGACGAAGCCTCCCACCAGCCAGACCTGGACCAATTAAGAAAACCTCAGTCGGCCCAGCCGGGGCTCGAATCCAGGACCTCCGTCTTGTTAATCCACCGCGCTTACCACTGCGCCACGGAGGCCGTCAAATTCAGTCAGTACCCCTGCTTTGTGCATGGGTGTTTTCCAATGTCTGGGTGCATTTATATTATTTATATGTAGTACATTGGCTCTTCGATGGCCGATGGACGATGGGGTCCCAAGGTGTTGGAATAACCCCGCACTAGAAAGCTCAGTGTTGGCCGACCCCCCACCAGGTGGACTGACGACATCAAGCGAGTCGCAGGGATTCGCTGGATGCAGGCGGCTCAGGATCGTGATGTTTGGAAGTGCCTACAAAAGGCTTATGTCTTGCAGTGGAAGTCCATCAGCTGATATGATGATGATGACAATGATGTTGACTTATGATTACACAAGCTATATGCTTACTCTGGGGCTAAATAGTGGGTTGTGTATTCTGTAAGTATATTTAAGTATGAGTCGTTAAAATATATTTATAAAAGTTATTTTTATTTTAAGCAGTAAGAGCGAGGATCCTGAGATACAGGTTTATTGTAAAAGGACTTATTTTTAATTTAAAATTTCATTAATTTTTCACAGGAATGCCGATCATCAACCAGACAATGCCTTCAATTCAGCGGCTGGAGATTCGGTGAGTTTCTATATATTTTTTACTTATATTAAAAGTATTAATGAGATTTTGAAAATAAGGGGCGTTTCATCACCTAAAATAACCAATGCACAAGGCTGCTCCAATGTGAATATCGTTTTTTAGTAATACCTTCACATTATATGCCCTTATTGTCCGGCCGCTCATAGATTGTTTCTCAATGTCATGTCAATGTCAATGTCAAAGATAGGTAGGATTAACCATTAACCCATTAGGTGCCTGGTGTCTTGCAACACAGGTTTTATACCCAGGGCAAGCTCCAGTCCCCACATTATCACATTATTTAATTATTGCCCAAGACAATATGTACATACCACAATGTGTTCATTCATTAAATGAGAGAGATAACGTGTTAAAATTGAATAATAAACATATTGATTTTGGGCTAAAATTATTAACAAATATAAAAGGTGATATTGACAGGTATCAAATACGCAATCTCTGAGCGATCGCACTTGAGTAAGAACCACTCAATGTCGCGATACAAAATACTTACAGCGCCATCTATCGGCGCATCGCTAACACAAATTATAATAATTCAATACACCGCGTTGAATGGGCGATTATACATCGACCAATACACGGCGTCAAATATATCACTCTCTTTTCGTTGCACTGGGACCAAAGGTATAGCTTCGACCAATAGCGAAGGACTTTTACATATCAAGTCTTTCACTATTGGTTGGTATTCACTTTTTTTTTCTCTTCCACAGTGGTTGTCTGGAAGAGATCGCTCTTTAGCGATAAGACCGCCATTTGTACATTAGTTTGTAAGTGTTATTATAAGTTATTGTTTATTTTTGTTTTTAATGTACAATAAAGTATTTTTCTTCTTCTTCTTCTTCACTATTGGTCAAAATTGTGTCTTTTGATCTTCACCAAAAATATCGTTGACGTTGGCTTCCTGGGCAAGATAGTTTGCGTGTGGGCAGTTAAAGTCACATCACAATTTTTGGATGCTTTAGGACATAAAGACGACAAACCACGGAATAGGCTAGTTGACACTTTTTTAAAGGAGACAATGTATCTTTTTACTGGAACTATTTAGAATTTTAGAGATTTTTTTGATTAGGATAAAACATTGAAAATATATATAACATAAACTTTTAGGATTAGGGTAGTGTAGGGTAGGGATAGGGAAGAATGTCACATAAGTTAAGGAAAGCTTGACCGGGTTTGCTAGTATTTTACTGATTACACACGTTACGAAGTACTGCATGAGTAAGATTACGCGTAAATACCGGGAGCACTGACCACAGCACTTTGTCGACAGAGGGCGTTAAATACCTGTTCCTGCTACCACAGAACATGGAACGAACCGGAAACATCGGGAAGTTCCACTCCCTCCACATGCGTATACTGTTCCGAAGACAGGAGCGTTGCGTCTAAAGATAAGTCACCGCCAACATATGACAAATCGCCCGTCAATCACGTAAAATCCACTAACAGTACAGTAACAGAGTCTGTAGATTTTAGTAAAACTGACAAAGAGTATTCGAAATACAGTAAAACGGCGATCACTAGATCCATTGTAAGTAATACAGATAGTAAATTGAGCGAAACAGTAACAAAACCATCAGATGTAACTAGAAAAAGGACTAAGTCAGTTGGAAAGAGCGACGTAACTTGCAATTTAAAGGGTAGCGACTTATATAGTGAGAGCGATGACGAATCAGATGAAACGTATAGACTTATATTATTGAGGAATGCAGATTATATGGATATAGTTGGAGAGAATTTGAAAGTTGTTGTAGCATTATCAGGATACCCCAAATTGAAGATGCGGTTAAAACAAATGGAACAGTTCCAACGTTCCATTAATAGTGTAATTGATATGCAACTAAAAGCCGGTATGATGAAGCAGACTCCACAATTTTTGGACTATTATCTAAATAGAGGTGCGATTGTGTGTATTTGCAAAGACATCGTCACTAGAGATTGGATGGTCAGGATCACGCCAGGCTTGCAGGAACGCATGTTCGATAGTTTAATTTTGCTTAAAGCGAAAGTTAAAAGATTGTGTTTGGCTGTAATTAAGATCCCTAAATCCTGTTGGCCAGCGTCAGCTCATGATGCGTTCAAACTCTTGCAGTACTTTAATCCGACTTTAAAAACCCATCTCTGGAAGATTTACGCTCAAAAAATGGTTGATAATGTTGAAGTTACGTCTTTCCTTGTGGATAGAGTTTCTGGCGAAATCATTCGTGGGCCTAACTTTAAGAATGTCATTGATTACAACCAAATGGAGTTTGAATTGACAGGCTATACAGAAATTTATTATGAAAGCTTCCTTTCGGATATGGATGAAGATTTGTCTAGTGTCGCCTCCAGAATTAGACTACTCGAAGAATTGCGATCCGAAGAAGTGACTCCCAGAAATCAAAGTGAAATTATTATTGAAAGTAAAAATGAAACAGCTCTAAAGAGCACAGTGAATGTTAAAGATCATTGCGAAGACGTTAAAACTGCGAGCATCGTAACAGTTAAGGATGAAGATGTCATAGAGCATTTGGTATCTACCGATGCTGACAATGCGGACGATTTAAAATCGAATTCGACAGAAGTAACTTATAAACAAGTTCAAAACGAGGATTGCGTGGAAACGGAAGATCACAGAGCTCTTGTCAATGAGCCTGAAATTGAATATAATGACACCAATACTTCTGTAGCAGCTATTTCAGATGCAACTGAATCTATTATAGAAAGTAATGATAATTTAGTTATTGGTAGAAATTGCAACTTAAACATTGATAGTAGTAGAGGTATAGCTTATTATAGACGTACAAATTACTTGCACATAGAAAACGAACTAAAAATGGCGATAGTTTTAGAAGGATATCCTCAGAATAAATTAGAAGGGACCCACATAAGAAGACTTAAGCATTTATTCAAAGAATACTTGCACAAGGACATGAAAATGCAACGTTTTGCCAATCTGATTATACCAAAATTCCAAGACATATACTTGTCGAATGGGGCTGTGATATATATTTGTGATAGTTTAGAAACTAAAGATTACTTAACAGAAGTTTTGCCTAAATTTGTCACTTCCACTAGTTTAAAACTAACCTTTAGAGATATTAGAAATTTAGTTAGGTATACAAGAATAGTAATGACATTGCCCAAAGAACTCGCACACGTAGGATCTCTTGATATATTGCACAAACTTCAAGAAAAATATCCAAAATTGAAACTGGATTGCTGGAAGTATTATTCGGATGTGGCTGGGAAACAAAAACGCCAATTCGGTGTTGATCCCGAATCATTAGATGTAATAAAAAATGTAGATTTTGATCCTATATATGAAAACGAAAAAATTAGTTTTAGAATTATTGACAGACAAAAACCAGAAATTAACTATGAGGAATCCAACGTTACCGAAGACAATTTAGAAACCGAATCTGAAGAGGCGAAGAAATTGAGAGAAAGAATTTTGAAAACTATGTATTGTGTTATAGAACCTGAAATAATTAACGCTACATTAACTAAAATGAGAGCGAACCACTATTCCGATGTCATTGCAGACGATTTCAAACTTTACGTTGGACCGACAAACTATCCAGAGACTCGCATAGATGAAGCAATGCGTTTGTCTATTAAGAAAACTATAGAAAACATTGTTTTTGAAGCTATTTACAATGATAATGACAATTTTATTCCTAGGGTTCATGATTTTTATTTGTTCGACGGCGTCATATTTATTATTTGCCAAGATATGACTTCGCGACTGTGGATTGAACAGAACATTGCAACAATGAATGCCAAATTGAAAATCAATTTAAAAGCAACAGAATTCCGCGGAACAGTAGGCATCATAAGCATGACTGTGAAAACTAGTAGGGATTACGATGACGTTGTGAGTATTTTGCAATCACAAAACCCAAGACTACGAACGAAATACTGGAGAAAGATAAGCACAGTTAAAAATAGAGTTAAATTAGATGTAGTTCTACAAATAGACAAACTTTCCGCTCAAGTTATTTGTGATTCAAAGTTTTACAGCACAATAGACGATAGCAACGTAGAATTTAAACTTGGCCAGTTGAAAACATTCTTCAATAGAAAGAGTTTAGATGAATTAAGCAAAGTAAAAGAAGCCAAAAAATATAATGATGATAATACAGTTACAGTTATAGAAACAAAAAAAGAAAGACAAGTTTCAATTTCAGAAGAAGTAAGTGATAATTCACAGAATGATAATTCTAATGTTAGGAAAACACAAACTGAAGATAAATTTAAAAATAACAATGAGCCTACAAAAATGGACTTAAGTGGAAGCACAGTTTTCATAAACAGCTATGCAGAGCTAAAATCGGATAGGGATTCCATACAAACGTTCAACTACTTTGAAGAAAACGAACAGGGCTTCACAAAAATGATTTTAAAAGTACCTACAAATATCCTACCGGATTGGAACGACGGATTGGATATCATTTTAGATATGTTGGAAGATAAGAATCCTGGTTTAAACACTGAATTGTGGAAAGTTGAGAAATATCAATACAATAAGGGGAGGTTTATTTTTTTGATCGATAAACAGTCTGCTGGCGTTATCAAAGGTAAGCATTTTGATCCGACTTTGGGTGGAGAAAAGCTGAAATTTCTATTCTGAATCGTGCTGCTATGTCTGAAGCCTAGCTTTTCCTTATACTTGTATGGTCTTTCTACTTTCGGAAAATGGTTTAGATTTGGATGTATTAGTAAAGTTTTCAGTAAAGCGTTTGACAGGGTTAGGAGCGTTGGCTAAACAGAAACGTGCTTATAAGTTTGCATTTGACTGTTAGATTGTCTATTGGTAAACTAGTTTATATGCCACTTCTCATATATTTATCTTAACGGATTGCTGCTGTGTCGAATTTTCTTTAGTTCACACAAATAAAGGTGTATGTGATGTTAACTTACTACTCGATAGTTGATCCAAAACCAAACCATCTTCCTGAGGTACATTAACTATAATTATTTTTAGACTTTATTTTAACGCTTACAAAGTCAATAATTAGTTTGACAAATACAAACACGTGTCTGTCTTACCAATAATAATTGCATTAGTTTTTAGTACCATAAATTTTTTGTTGTGTTTTTTTTTTCATTTCCTGGATTAATTATTTTGATGAAATTTGTTTTAATTGTATTGTAATATTTAATTATTAATACAAGTTTATAATCTTTGTTCACCTTGCTTTTGAATTAACGTATTTGTGATTTTCGTTTAATTTTATGTCATGACTGGCTTATACAACTGACCAAAAACATTGTGAATTCGATAACTCTCAGTCCATAGAAACCATAGTGCTAATGAGCCAGTCATGCCCAGACCTTCGTCATTTGAGAAAAGTTGCAAGTTAACTCAGACTACTATCATAAGTACTAGTATTTTTTCGTGGTAGCCAACTGTGTAGTTTAGACTGTGACTTTAAGATATAGCAGGTTTTAAGAGTTCAAGATTCAAGGTTCAAGATTTTTAATTGTCCATGTACAAAACTTTTTTTTTAAATATTTTCTACATAATTTAATGAGAAATCATGCCTCCAGCAGTTGCCTACCACACTTACCTGAGTTAGGAAAATGAGCTGAGCTTAAGCTTTTAAAAAATGACGCAGGTCTGGCTAATACGTACCATACCATTTCATTATTTTGTAGGTAAGTTTTTTATGAGAAACTCTGTTATTTTAATTATTGTTGATTTAGTCTTTACTATGTTTTTGTCATTACTTACTTTAATTATTATGATTATTATTATTTTTTGTCACTCGTTTGCATGTTAGTGTTAACTTATTAATAAAGCATGTTTGTCCATTTAGTTTTCTTTTTTTTTTATATAGAATAACAACATATCAGATATTAGTTTTTTTATTTTATACTATTAATAAATGTTCCGAAATCTATGTCTCTAAGCCTTGTTGATTGTGATGAAACTTTAGCCTGCTCTTGTCGGATAGGTATCTATTAATATAACCAGTTTAGCCCGATAACCTATGGATTAGCCTGCTGGTTCTAAGCTCTATATCCTCTCTCTCTCATAAGGATGGGGGCCTAGCCTATTATTTGGTTGTTAAAATTAGCTGACGATGATAACTATATCATAATGGGCATAAGGTATTTCAGTGACAACATTTAGTAGTGAATTTTTTAGACTACTTTCATTGGTAAGCAAAAAAAAAAACAAAGTTTTCCATGGTTAACTTCTTGGTACCCTTTTTTACTTCATTAATGATATCGTAAGCATGTCTGATCGTATGTAGTTCAGAGTCCCGCTGGGCGCACTTTTTGGACCCATATTTCATAGCATCTTCATCAATGATGCAAGTAGTAGTAAGCGAAATGTGGTCGTAAACACCATCTGATTATAGACTTACACAACTACAAATATTATACTCGTACATTTACACTACAGTGATACGTTTTGTGACTGGCTAGTTGGGAATTCTGGAGTCTCCCAGGGTTCACTTCATGAATCCATATTTATTAGCTTCCATCAATGGTACTAAAGCAACGGTAAGCGAAAAATCGTCATAAACACCATCTGATGACACCCTTAGCCAATATTATACTTCCATTACACGACAACACTTGATACAGTTGAGAATTTTGCAGTCTTCCAGAATGCTCTTCTTCTACTTATTTAATTCCATCTTTATCAACGATAAAAGTAGTAAACAAAATCGTCTCTAAAACCCTAGATTATGAGACACTTACACACTACTAAGTACACTAGTGAGCGGTTAGTTGATAATTTTGGAGTTACCCAGGTTGAATCTCCTACACCCATATTTCTTACATCTTCAACAATGATACAAGTAGTAAGCAAGAATCGTCTCAAATACCCTCCGATTATGAGACACTTACAAACTATTACAGAACATTAGTAACCTGCTACGAGTAGTTGAGAATTTTGGAGTCAACCAGGGTGCACCTCTTGCACCTATATTTCTTAACGCCTTCATCAATGATACAAGTAGTAAGCAAAAATCGTCTCTAAAACCTCAGATAATGAAACACTTATTACAGTACACTAGTGAGCAGTTCATTGAGAATTTTTGAGTCACCCAGGGTGAACCTCCTGCACCCATTATTTTTAACATCTTCATCAATGATACAAGTAGTAAACAAAAATCGTCTCTAATGCCCTCCGAATTTGAGGCACAAACTATTACAGTACACTAAAATAGTACACTAGTGACCTGCTAGTTAAGAATTTTGGAGCCAACCAGGGTGCACCTCTTGCACCCATATTTCTTACCGTCTTCATCAATGATATCCTCCAAATATGAGACAAAACCTATTACAGTACACTAGTGACCTGCAACGAGTAGTTGAGAATTTTGGAGTCAACCAGGGTGCACCTCTTGCACCCATATCTCTAAGCACGTTCTTCAAAGCCAAAACTCGGGTAACACCGCAGTCACTTCCCGCGCTGCAGCGCGTCGGCGCGCGTCACTGCCTGCGCTGCGGCAAGCCGGCGGACGCGTACTGCGCGCAGTGCGGCGTGGCGCCGTACTGTGGCCAACGCTGCCAGGAGATCGACTGGGTGCAGCGACATCGCAATGTCTGCCACAACCTCGCGAGGTGAGTAAACCATTTTATAAACAGACTAGCTGACGCCGCACGGTTTCACCCGCGTGGGTTTATATATAGCCTATAGCCTTCCTCGATAAATGGGCTATATAACACTGGGAGAATTTTTCAAATCGGACCAGTAGTTGCTGAGATTAGCGCGTTCAATCAAACAAACTCGTCAGCTTTATAATATTAGTATAGATTATATTTTTATGATATGCGTATAGCTTGGCGAGTTCGTTGGGGACAGTCCCATCATATGAAGGACTGCGCGGGTATGAAGTCGTGCGCGTGGGATCGCTTTTGTCTCTTTCTAACACCCCACGTCCCTAAAATGGGGGGGGGGGGAGTTTGTATGGAGTATTTAGGCACATAAGTCAAAGCGAAGCTTGGACAGATCCGCTATTATTCTATATTAAGGATTAAGGATTCCACGTAGTCTGATCCTGCATACGGTATTTTATTTTATGTATTATTTACAAGTTAGCCCTTAACTGATCACATCACCTGATGGTAAGTGTAGATACAATCTAAGATGCAAGCGGGCTAACTTGTTAGGAAGCCGATGAAAATCCACACCCATTTTGGTTTCTGCACGACATCGTACCGGAACGCTAAATCGCTTGGCGGTACGTGTTTGTCGGTAGGGTGGTAACTAGCCACGGCCGAAGCCTCCCGCCAGCCAGACCTAGACAAATTAAGAAAATCTTAATCTGCCCAGCCGGGGACCGAACTTAGGACCTCCGTCTAGTAAATCCACTGCATACCACTGCGCCACGGAGGCCGTCAAAAGTCGCCTGAGGAAGTAAAATTACATAGTCATAAATAAAAAAAAAATTACAGAACTAGTCAAGGCACGGCTGAAGTGAGCAAGGAGGTGAAACCAGTTGAACAGGTGTAAGTACTTTGAGTATAAAGTAGTACAACTAACAATTTTAGAAGTATTTAATAACTACTAACAATTTTAAAAGTATCATTCAACAACTAACAACTTGAGAAGTATTAATCAACAACTAACAACTTGAGAAGTATTAATCAACAACTAACAATTTAAAAATTTCAATTTATAACTAATAATTCAAAAATATCAATCAACTACTAACAATTTTAAAAGTCAATTTATTCAACTATCAACTTAAGTAGTATTAATAAAATAACTTGCGAAGTAGTAAACAACAATTAGTAATTTAAAAAGTAGATTACAATTAACAACAAAATATTTTATAAGTATGAATCAACAACTAACCATTTATAAAATATCAATCAAAAACTAACAATTCAAAAAAGTATCAACTTGCGAAGAAGTAAACAACAATTAGTAATTTTTAAAGTAGATATCAATTAACAACTAAAAATTTAATAAGAATGAATAAACAACTACCTAACCATTTATAAAGTAACATACAAAAAAAACATACATACAGCCGAACGTAGAACCTCCTCCTTTTTGGAAGTCTGTTAAAAAGTAAAATATAAAAGTATCAACCAACAACTAACAACTTTAGAAGTATCAATCAACAACTAACAATTTAAAAAGTATCAAACAACAACTAAAACCTTAAAAGTGTCAACTAGCCTTTAGATAAATGTTTTTTTTTTTCAGTGGCATGCCTGACTTCCCCGCCCCCGCGCCGCTCCGCCGCCCGCGCTCCCCTGCGCCCTCCGTCAACAAGAGAGACTTCAAAGATGACAACAACGATCGTGCTAAGAAGGTAAACTTACTTGGATAGTGGTGTGCACAAAGTTTTTAATTTTTAATTAGGGTAGTGTTTTTTTTTTATTCTTTACATTTAGCCCTTGACTATAATCTCACCTGATGGTAAGTGATGATGCAGTCTAAGATGGAAGCGGGCTAACTTGTTAGGAGGAGGATGTAAATCTAATCCACACTCCTTTCAGTTTCTACACGACATCGTACCGGAACGCTAAATCGCTTGGCGGTACGTCTTTGTCGGTAGGGTGGTAACTAGCCACGGCTGAAGCCTCCCACCGGCCAAAATAATACATAAGATACGCACTACACATAGAGCTTTCATAGCTCAGTGACCGCTGCCTTCAATTCTCCAACTGCCTCCAACTATTCAGTTGTGTGCATTTTAAGAAATTAAATATCACGTGCCTCGAAACGGTGAAGGAAAACATCGTGGAAACCTGCATACCAGAGAATTTTCTCAATTCTCTGCGTGTGTGCAGTCTGCCAATCCGCATTGGGCCAGCGTGGTGGACGGTTGGCTTTACTCCTCTCATTCTGAACGGAGACTCGAGCTCAGATGTGAGCCAAATGTAGGTTGATAATGATGATGATATTACATGCACCGGAAAGCGCAATGTTGGTCGACCCCCCACTAGATGAACTTAGGATATAAAGCGGGTTGCAGGGAGCCGCTGGATGCTGGCGGTTCGAGACCGTTGTGCTTGGAGGTCCATGCAAGAGGCCTATGTCCAGCAGTGGACGTCCATTGGCTGATAATGATGATGATCATGAAAACTATACAGGGTTTAACACAAAATTACTGAACCGGTAGTACTCAATGGTACTCTTTCAATCAAACAAATAATTTTCAAAATTGGTTAATAAATGGTAACAAACATTTAAAAAAAAAAGTGTGTGTGTCAGCTCCGACGCACGAATGGAGTTTACTCTTTCATATCGACTCACTAAAAAGGTGTATGTTGCCCCGCAGCATATACTATGTACGTCTCAATATTTACGCCTGAAAAGTGAAAGGTGCGCAACCGAAGTGCAGCAAGCCGCGGCGTGCGCACCCGGCAACAGCGTGCACAAGTGTGCGGGCGCGCTGGAGCGCACACATGTGCACGCTGTTGGGTGCAGTGCACGGGTGAAAGGTACGCAGAATAGGTTGCGCACAAAAACGTAACTGTCATTCGTACACCGAAATTTACTGCCCATATTTTTTCATACCGGGGTCTATATATGAAAAAGCGATTCTTAAGGAGTACACTCTGAAAAACGCGCGTAGAATTGAGAACCTCCCTCTTTTTTTTTTTTGAATTCTGTTAAAAAAAAACTTTCAAACTTACGTCTATATAATATCAGTGTGATTTTCAGACCTTCACACCGCCTGCTCAGATGAAGAACAACGCTAACTTAAACGTACGCGACGGCGGTAACTCGCGAGGTGGTAACTCGCGAGGCGGTAAGTCACGAGGCGGTGGTCAATCGCGAGGCGGTACGAACCAAGCTGACAGACGGCCGAGGCAAAACGATAGTAATGTCGACGAGGAAGACGACACCTGGGATCTTAAAGATAACACACGTAAGCTTTGACACAATTTAAGATATGTATGGAAGTTAATTAATGCGGTATGAACCATCTCACCAGGCGAGATAAAATTGTGGTAGGAAACTGCATGAGATATAGGAATATACCTGGGAGCTTAAAGATAACATACGTAAGCTATGAAAATTAAAGTTGCGGGATGTAGTTAATTCATGCGGTATGAACCAAGTCACCAGGCGAGATTAAATAGCTATAGGAACCTGCATAAAATATAGGAATATAGCTGGGAGCTTAAAGATAACACACGTGAGCTATGAAAATTAAAGTTGTGGGATGAAATTAATTCATGCGGTATGAACCATGTTACCAGGCGAGATTATATAGTGAAAGTAACCTGCATGAGATAGAGGAGTTTACCTGGGATCTTGAAAGATAACATATGTAAGCTATGACACAATTTAAGATATCTATGGATGGTAAGTAAGTGATGATGCAGTCTAAGATGGAAGCGGGCTAAGTTAATTCATGCGGTATGAACCAAGTTACCAGGCGGAAGTTAATTCATGCGGTATGAACCAAGTTACCAGGCGAGATAAAATATCTATAGGAACCTGCATTAAATATAGGAATATACCTGGGAGCTTATAGATAACACACCCAAGCTATGTCATAGTTTAAGATATGTGTGGAAGTTAATTCATGCGAGATGAACCAAGTCGACAGGTGAGGTATAGGAAAGTTCATGAGTTATACGAGTATACCTGGCAACTTAAATATAACAAAACTATAACACAATTTAAGATATATGTACGGGAGTTCATTTATTAATTATTATCTTCTTCTCGGCCTCTACGGCCTCCGTTGCGCTGTGGTGTGCGCGGTGGATTTACAAGACGGAGGTCCTGGGTTCAATCCCCAGCTGGGCCGATTGAGGTTTTCTTAATTGGTCCAGGTCTAGCTGGTGGGAGGCTTTAGTCGTGGCTAGTTACCACCCTACCGACAAAGACGTACCGCCAAGCGATTTAGCGTTCCGGCACGATGTCGTGTAGAAACCAAAAGGGGTGTGGAAATTCATCCTCCTCCTAACAAGTTAGCCCGTTTCCATCTTAGATTGCATCATCACTTACCATCAGGTGAGATTGTAGTCAAGGGCTAACTTGTAAATAATAAAAAAATAAATCCTTCTTTTCTGGGCCTTGACCGCACTTGGCCACTAAGATTGGCCGTTGTACATAGTTCTATAAGGTGCTGGTCCCCACCAGACTGGTGCGTTGCTTGTAGAGCCAATGTGTGCTGGAATATAATATTAATGAATATAAACTTGTATGCACAGCTTCAAGAGCAACCGAAGCAGTGACTGCAGTACCGGCACAGAAACCATTTGTGCCAAAACCCACATCCGAACCCGTGCCACAGAAATCGTACCAACCAACAAAGAAGGAAACTGAGGTTCCCAAAGTTGAAACTGTACAGCAGAGGTTGTACCAATCTGCAAAGAAAGAACCCGAAGTACCCAAAGTTGAAACTGTAGCACAAAGATACCAACCAGAGAAGAAAGAACCCGAGGTCCCCAAAGTTGAACCTGCAGCAGAGGTCAGCTATAAGCCACCGGTGTCAGTAGCTGACACCGCACCGAAGATGAAGACTGTGCCTGTTAAGTAAGTTTAACTACTCAACTGATTTGTTGTTTTATTATTGTCAAGGTTTGATTGGCTAGTTCCTTGATTACTCGCGCGACCAGTGTTGCCAGTCGGGTCTTGTGAGAAGTTACCAGAAATTTTTGTGTGAAAAATAACCTTTCATACTTTTTACTGGAAAGATATAATATAGGAGAATATTTCATTTCAATGTATAAGCACTGCAATTCGATCATATCGTTTACAGAAAATGATGTATTAAAGAAGTTATTAAGTATTAACAGTTCAAAAGGCACTGGGCCCGATATTGTTTCACCACATTTCATACTTAAATGTGTTCGGAATTTAGTAAAAACGCTGACAATGATATACAACAAATCAATTTCAGATGGTGTCTTCCCTTTAACGTGGAAAATTGCAAAAGTAGTACCTATCTTTAAAAATGAGGATAACACCCACGTGTCCAACTATAGGCCGATTTCGTTGCTTTCCACATTTGCTAAAATCTTTGAAGCATTACTATGTCCGTATATTCAAGGTCATTTCCAAAAATATATGATCGAATGCCGGCATGGTTTTGTTAAATCAAGGGGCACCAGCACTAATCTAGCAACATTTGTTGAGACTCTCTCTGAAGCTATTGACAAAAATAAACAGGTAGATGCGATATATATGGATTTGAGTAAAGCGTTTGATTCAGTTTCACATAACATATTAATTTACAAATTAAGCGCTTATGGTATATCTGGGCCACTTTTGGAATGGTTCAAGTCATATCTAGCCGAACGTTCTTTTTTGTGGTTGCAGGAGGATATAATTCCATTCTGAAAACAATAAAATCTGGTGTTCCCCAGGGATCTCATTTAGGCCCCATTTTATTTAATGTATTTATTAATGACGTCATTAACTGTTTTGTCAATTCAACGCCTTTTATGTACGCAGACGACTTAAAGATAATTAGAATAATTAACAATGTTGAAGATGCTAATTGTCTGCAACGCGATATAGATAAATTGATACAATGGTGCACTGAAAACAGTCTTAGTTTAAACATTAAAAAATGTACTCACATTAAATTCTCTCGAAAACGTACTCTAGTACCCACAACTTACTTCATAGAAAATAATTGTCTAAATGAAGTACACATGGTTAAGGATCTAGGAGTAATTGTAGACCGTACTTTAACCTTTGTACCTCACATCGATAGTATTATTAGTAAGGCATCTAAAATGTTAGGATTCATTATAAGGAATGGCAAGGAATTTACAAGGACCAGCACAAAAATGTTACTGTACAAATCATTAGTTCTAAGTATTATGGAGTATGGTAGTATAGCTTGGAGACCTCATTATGCTACTCATATTCTTAGGATTGAACGAGTTCAAAAGCGCTTCCTGTGGCATCTCACCTTTGTGACTGGGAGGGGCAAATGTTTAAAGAGTTACAGTGAGCGATTAAATTTTTTCAATATAGATTCCCTAGAAACTCGTAGAAACAAACTTGACCTAACATTCTTATTTAGAATCTTCAATAATAAAGTCGATTGCCCCTCACTTCTTCAAAGTTTTAATTTTAAAGTTCCTATAAGATGCCCGAGAATATCGAGAAGGAAAGACTTTCTACTTCTTGGTCCCCGCCGATCAACAGTTATGGGTGCAAACTCGCCAATCTCAAGAATATCAAAATTATACAATAAGTTTTATATGTTGGACATTCATAATGGGTCCCTAGCCAATTTCAAAAAGGAAATGCGTGTAGCTATTAATCTATTTTAATCATATTACATTATAATTTATATTTTATTTTTTTGTTCATTTAAATGTACTCGTATTTTAACGCATGCGGTTTTTTTTTTCTTTTAAATTTGTATCTATATTCTTTTACCTATGTATAGCTGTAAAACTGTTTAACTTTAACTTTAATTAGTATTATTAATATAAAGAGAATCTTATTATTTAGAGCATGTAGTGTTAACCTATAAGTGGCCAAACATTTTGCCTTGTTACCTATGTTATTAAAATATTATATAGCTTGTAAGAAATGTAAGGTTGTTGGTTAACCAAATGAATAAAAAAAAAACAAAAAAAAAAAGATATTAAAAGTTGATAGAATAGGATGTTCGTTGTATTGGCTTACAGAAACATCGATGACTTTTTGAGCATTTGCCCGCATTTCTTGATTTATTCATTTTGATATAGTGTGATTAAAAAAAAGTTAATGAAAATTTTAGTCCAGTAATACGTTATCAACCCATATATGGCTCACTGCTGAGCTCGAGTCTCCTCTCAGAATGAGAGGGGTTAGGCCAATAGTCCACCACGCTGGCCCAATGTGTGTGTTAATTTGAAGATGTGAAAAATCAACATAGATATATCATGCTGGCTAAAAAAGTTACAAACGTCACAAAAATCAGTTTTTCGCAAATATTTCGCGACCTGATACAAAAACGATTAATTTTACAGAAAAACTGCAAGATACATTTTTGTAGACAATTTTATGAGGAACAATTTTTATAATGACCTCTATTGACCTCTGAGTCGTGATTTATTTGCGAAAAACTGATTTTCGTGACCTTTTGATATTTGTAACTTTTTTAGCCGACACGATATAGAATATCGATGTCGATTTTTCACATTTTCGTAATAACACCGTAATAAAGATGTCACCTAAAAGTAACCTTTTTATTAGTGTAACCTAAAAGTAACCAATGCAGTCAAAGTCAAGTCAAAGTTCTGGCAACACTGCGCGCACGCTTCGGCACCGCCGCTTACTTCACGGTCACATGAACTCTAGCTCCGAGCGGTGCCTAAGCGCCTACTCCCCAATCGACTTCAAACCTTATTTTGAATGTAATAGAGACTAGAATGAACAACTTTATTGAGTTACAACCATTGTTAAATTTCCAGAGGATTTGAATGAAGAACACGGTCAATCTTGTTCATTATTTCAGTTCAATTACGTCATCCGTATTGTCATTTTTTTTTTGGTTTTAAGTTGTTCATTATCATTCTACTGGATTAAAAAACAATTTATCATATTCTTTTTGAAGTGTGAATACATGAAAAAAATTATATAATAGACTTTTAGTATAATAATAATAATTTTCTTTATTAAAGGTAAAAATCCACAGTTATATAAAAGTATAATAATGTAAATATAATTCGTAAATTAAAATACACAACAATATTACAATTCCATGCTATAAAAATTGGCAAAAACGGTATTGTCAAAAAATATGTATTAATATTTTTGTGTATGTCTCGAAAAAAATAAGTTTTTTTTTTGGATCTAGTAGGATCGGCAATGAAAAATTTAGGACCAAAAAAGAGTCGACTAGCCTCTTAAACCTTGTCAATGGGCTTACGTATTTTCTTTTAAACCTCCACTTACCTGCAGCCGGAATAGGCTAGTTGACACTTTTTTTAAATAGTCTTATATTTCATTCTACTAGACTATTATCGTTCTACTAGACTAAAAAAAAATCACATTTTTTTGAGACATGTTTACATGAAAATATTAGTTTTTAAATATGTTTTTGACAATACGAGCCAAAACACCTGTCGGCCATGTGTGTAGTGACGTCATAAAACAGTTGAAATATAGACTGTATATGTCAACTGTTTTATGACGTCACTACAATAAATCCCATTCAAATGGAGCGTTTGACAAAAATATTTGTTAACAATTACTTTGACGTTTAGTACATCAAGTGTGTTAGTGACGTCACAAAATGGATGACAGCTTTTTTGACGTTTGGAAAATTTTAAAAAATACGTTATATTTAAATTAAGTTTTAAAAGAAATCCTTAACTTTTATTAATTGATATCGATATATTTCGGACCCTTATTCCATGTACTATACGTATACGTACCGGGCTAAGTATGAAGACATCGTCGAGTTCTGTTGTCTGTTTTTAGGTTGCCTGGAAGAGATCGCTGTCTCGCGCTAAGGCCGCCTATTGTGCATT